>NW_007728628.1:0-13545 GCF_000696425.1 Galeopterus variegatus | reverse complement strand
AGGGAAACAGAATCAAAGCAGCAATTTACTTCAACCACAGAGCTTAAGTACTGGTTCCCACAGAAGTTCCCCTGTGTTAGAAGTAAGCAAAGAACAAAAAATTAGTTCCAGCCCAGGCACACCACCAGGGACTGCCTGGGAACTGGAGGCTTGGATCTGGGGACTGGACCCCACTCCCACTTCCAGGCAAACTGCACCAGTGCCTCGGGGCCAGCCTGGGGACCTGAAGCATGGAGAAGAGGACTGGACCCCCCCCGCCTCCCACAACCAGGCACACCACTCCAGCACCTCGGAGCCCACCACGGGACCCAGGGCATGTAGGAGGGGACTGGACCTCTCTCCCACAACCAGGCACACCAAGCCAGCACCTCGGGGCCAACCCAGGGACCCAGGGTATGGAGTCCGGGACCGGACCACCCTCCCACAACCAGGCCCACCACGACAGCACCTTGGAGCCTTCCTGGGGACCCGAGGTAAGGAGAAGGGGAATGGACCTCTCTCCCACAACCAGGCACGCTGCTCCTGTACCTCGCGGCCCACCCAGGGACCTGGGACATGGAGAAGGGGACTGGACCCCTCTCCCACAACTAGGCATATGGCGCCAGTGCCTTGGGCTCTGCCCAGGGACCAGAGGCATGGAGAAGGGGACCAAACACATCCCACAACCAGGCATACCGCCAGTGCCAAGGAGCATGCCAAAAAAAGCAACCCCACGTGGGTGGCCCACCACAGCCACCACAATAACCATGGCTGCTGCAAAAGTGGCTAGATGCCACAGCCACCATGCAAATGGTCCGCCAACCACTGGAGTGCATTCACACAAGAAGAGTCACCAGCAGAGACAAAGAAAAAAAGAGGATGTCTCTTTCCACAAAACCCATTTCGGAGTGACAGAAGAAGCATCTGCTCTATGATAATATTGGGGGACCTGATCACATCTCTCAGCATTGGACAGATCATCTAGGCAACAAGTTAACAGAGTAACCATTATTCTTTCAAAAGGAGAGAAGAAATCTAGGGCAATTAGAGTTGGGAGAGGGAGGGAATGGGGGAAGGGGTGAGGTTGGACAAGGGGCATAAAGAATAATTATGATTTGTAACAATATATATACTATAGTAATACTGATTTAATCAACATATCTCAATGTTCAACCCCCAAAATACGTATAATCGATTTCGATTCAATAAATAAAATTAATTATTTTAAAAAATAGATAAAGAGGCCAATAGTTGTAGGGACTTTCATTTTTTACATTTATCATCATCCTAGGCATTATTAAATATTATAATTTTATTTTGGCAATACTATAGGGTTTGTTGATATTGGCATTGGCTTACAGCATTTTTAATTTGGTTGCACCAATCATGAACATCCTGGTTATGATATTGATAATACATACTATCTCTGGGAATTTCTTAAATGGGACACAAAAGTTAATGGCCCATTGCTCTATTTATCTGATGGCAGTAGTTAATAATAGTGGGTTTTATGCGATTTGAAGTAAAAGTTGGCCCATAGGGCTTAGAAAGCATTTATGAGTCTCAAGTGGTATCTTAGAGTCTGGCTTAGCCAGAATGGGTGCTGCTAGCAGTACTAGAGACAGGAGGAACTCATAAGGTAGAGAATAAAATTATGGTTACCTGAGGGTGAGGAGAGAACAAAGGGGATAGGGAGTTGTTGGTCAAAGGGAATGAAATTGCAGACAGGAAGAATAAGTTCTGACATATATATATATGTATATGTATATATCCCAGCAGGGTGACTATAGTCAATAATAATGTATTGTATATTTCTCAAAGAATAAGAGAGTAAATTTCAAATGTCTCACTACACAAAAACATAATAAGTGAGGTGATGGATATGTTTATAATCATTCCACATTGTACACATATATCAAAACATCACATCATACCCCATAAATATATACAATTATGATTTGTCAATGAAAAAATATTAATTTTAAAACCCTGAAATTTCATCCCCCCCTCTCAAAATAAAAAGTTCTTTGTTGTTGATCCTTTCTTGTAAAAGGTATTTTCCATTACCCAGGGTATAATAGAAATCGCAGTTCATAGGGTAATTGGCTTTGTCTCAGTAAAGGCTTCAGTTTTGATAAGTACCCAGTATGGCACCAGGAGTCTCTTTTTTAGTGGTGAATACTTTGGGGCTGAGTCTGGGAGCCACTTATACCAAAAACCCATGGCTATACATTTACCTGTCCATTCAGTCCAGAGGCTTCAGGAAGCAAATGTGGGGTGGTTTAAACTTCCAACTGTAACTCCTGCCCTCAGGGCACTAGTGGGAAAGCCAGTTATAACCTTCTTTAGTTTCTCTCATGCTTGTTGCTCAGGTTCCCACTGAAGAGTTCCCACAGATGGCTCAATAGATGGGGACCAGTAAATATTGGAGGTGAGGAATGTGTTGGTTCTCAAATACAATCATTCCTACCAAATGTTGAGTCTTTCTTTTTTTAAACAACGTGGCAGGTCAGAATGCTAGGAGCTTGTGTTTTGCCAAGTTGAGAATATTCACCTTTCCGAGTTCCAAATGCAACCCCTAAATTTAACAGACTGGGAAGGGTCTTATACCTAATGTGTGCAACTGCCCATCTCTTCCTAGTGTTTAATCATGGATGTGATGTTCTATGAGGCAGATTTTGGGTCAGGTCCAGTAACAAGGACATCATTGATTTAATGCTGAAAACTGAGTTTTGGGTGGGGGTATGTAGCAGGCATTTAGGGCTCATGTGTAACCCAGGGCTATTTAAGTATTCCATAAGCAACCAGAAAAAAGCATACTGTTGACCCTCAAATACGAAGAGGAATTGTGGTTGATTCTCCTGTGAAAATTTCACTAAATAGAACATGTTAGCCAAGTCTATAACTCCAAACTATCAATGTCATTTTGAATGGCATTCATTAAGGCAACATTATCTGGATAGAGATGCTCTAATAAAAGGAATGGCCTTGTTAACTGTCTATAGTAAGCCTCCATTCAGTAGTGGCTTTAAGCACATGCCATACTGGAGAATTGGAAATTGAGATGGGATGAATCGGTACCCCTTCTTTAATTAAGTCATCTATGAGAGGTCATATCATTTAGTGCATTAGCTTAGCCAGTACTGTGGCATATTTACCATCAGTACCAGTAGGGGAAGATTAACTGGTTTCTACCAGGCAGTACCCACCAAGAGCATAAAAGCCTTGTTCCATGAGATTACCTGCTGCCTGATGAGGTCTATTTCAATAATGGGAAAAGAGATAGTCTCAGAGGTAACAACCAAGATAGAGACGTCTTTTAGCAAAACTGGGCCAATTTGAATAGTTAAGCAGTTAACCACCTTTTTTTTATTATCCTTCTCCCAAGCTGGTCACCTCCTGAGGGGGTTTCTTTAGAGCATGAGTGTTTCTTGGGGTTAGGGAGATTTTGGTATTCATGTCCAACAGATTTAGCCAGTGCTGTCTAATTTTTAGGACCCAAACTACTATTAATGTGGTAAAAGGGCAACTGTCTGCCAGAAGAGGCCTATTTCAGCTACAACTGGATCTTTATGTGGGGGCAAGTCCTTGCCACTAGTGGAAATCAGAGGCAGACATGAAAGTTAAGGCTGCTTCTGAAGTAGAAGCCTGCTGCAAATTTTACTCCAACCCTAACAAGTATTGTAATTGCTGCACTGATTTATCAGAGGTCATCCAACTTGGCGCCCCCCTTGTCCCTTAGGGTCCTATATAACCTCCCTTGTTCATCTCAACATTCACATTTAAGCGGGGTCTGGCTACAGGTGATTTGTTTGGCCTCAGAGTGGGATAGCCTCACTATTAACAGTAATTTTGATATAGGCCAAGTGGGATATTGTTTATAGAATTAATAGACTACCCTTGATTCTGAATTTGTCTTTCATGAGTTTCTATTAAATCCAGGGTAGCTATGGCTTATTAAATTATTTTAGTATTAGCCATCATTGCCTAAATGTAAACAGGACTTATACCTGTTAGAAGCCTCACTGAGAAGCAACTGGATAGACCCAGGACTCAATTCAGCCTCCTCTGGACTTGCCCAGTCACCATGCTGCATGCCACCTGTTGTCTGGTAAGCACATTCCATCCCAGCTATTGGAAAAAATCTTTGGCATTAGCTAACGATTTACATTGATAGTTTGAGAAGCCTGTTATGGGAAGTAGGGTGGGAAGTTCCCCAGGCCTTAAAAATCCACATCAGTTGAACTCGTAAAAGTAGAAAATAAAATGGTGGTTACCAGGGGCTGGAGGAGGGGCAGATTGGGGAGATGTTGATCAAAGGATACAGAATTTCAGTTAGATTGGAGGAATAAGTTCAAGAGATCTATTGTACAAGATGGTGACTGCAGTTACAAACAACGAATTGCATTCTTGAAAACTGCTAAGAGAATAGATTTTGAGTGTTCTCACTACGAAAAAAAAGATAGGGAGAAGGAGAGGGAGAGGGAGAGGGAAGGAGGGAGGGGGGGAGGGAGGAGAGAGAATAAATCCACATCAATGAAACATACGCAGACTGGGGTCCAAAGCCTCCTTTGTGGGTCAATCCCATCTATCACAATAATTGTGTGGGATCTTTTAGTAAGAACACCATTTTTCCATTCCTTACTATGGCAACCAATTGTTTAAATTTACCCCCCATTAGGGGAAACTTGCCCCTCGCCAGATACCTTCTATATAGCCAAGCAGCCCTTTTTTCACTTGGTTCCAGAGTTAGGTCCTTGAGGAGAGATTGGGCCTCAGGGCAAGAGAGGACATGTCATCCTTCTCCAACTAAAAACCAGCCACTTCTTTGCCCTCCTTTTTTTCCTTTTTCATCTTTTTTACTTTGTGGGTGGTTACAAGCAAAATAGAGGGTAAGTTATCCTCATCACTATCATAATGGTATTGTGCTGCCTTTCCCTGTAGAGAGCACCAGTCTTCTTCCCCAGGGTCCTCCCCTCCATCTGAGTCTCTCCCAGGAGTTTAAGCTCCTACCTTATCATCTGCAGCAAGTGTCTTAGTGAGAGGCAGCCTCTAGCAGAGCCCAACACAAATCTGGTGGTTAGGAGCATCTGTTCAGTAAAATAGCCATCTCTTTGGAGTCCTAGGTAAGGAAGGGATAAAAACTTCCTTGTCTTTAGTCACTTAAGTAATGTTATAGCTGGCTCAGCTGGCTCATCATCCAGAATGATGCCATCTGAGACAGCAGATCCAAGTGCAACAGCAGCAGAGGCAAGACAGCTGTTTACAAAAGAGTCCCCTAATTGCACTTAGAAGATTGGCCTTAGTCTTACATCTCACCCTTGTCTTTTTCACCACTGTGGAGGTCCACAGGGATGAGGATGTCCTCTCATCTCAAATGACCAGCCTAACTGCAGGGAGTTCCTTCTATCAGAGCTCATTACGGAGTCGGGCGTAGCCCACGCATAGTTCAGAGGCATGTGCCCCTCCCCTTTTTTGATTTAGGGCCACAGGTCTTACAATGTTCAGTGCCTGCCTAGTGGGAAACCCAGGCAGTCAGGCTGACCTCCTTCCCCAGACAGCTAGAGGCCTCTGACTTAAAAAAATTGGTTCCAATGGTATGGGTTCATTCAAGTTCTGGTGCTTCCACTTAACCAACCTAAAAAGGCATAGGGAGAGATCACAAAAATATAGAGTGCAATGCAACACAGAGCATGCCATGTCAAACTGATGTGGAGACATTCCAAATTTTGAGTCTCAACCGCTTAAGG
The DNA here is from genome assembly GCF_000696425.1 of Galeopterus variegatus. Classification (NCBI taxonomy): domain Eukaryota; kingdom Metazoa; phylum Chordata; class Mammalia; order Dermoptera; family Cynocephalidae; genus Galeopterus; species Galeopterus variegatus. Next base: position 7,816 of record NW_007728628.1, on the reverse strand, counting down.
TCTTTGAGCATTGTTTTGCCAAGTGATTTTACTACTGGCTGGGTGGACAACATATCATCACTAAAATCCTCTCCTTTCCTCTACACCACTTGTTCAGGGATTTCAGAGCTGTTCAAGGAAAAATATATGATCATAAGGTGGCAGTAGAACAAAATGAGCTTTATTTGGGTAACACTGACTGATTTTCATAGAAGGAGTAGGGAGATTGCAGGAGTAAGGAGAGAAGTGTCTCATACATAGCATGAGACCTTCCAAAGGATATGGGTGCAGGGGAGGGGAAGTGAATCAATCAGAAGGGGGAAAGGGCAAGGGAATGCCTTGGGGAGAGAGGGATGGGAGAGAGGCCTTATGTGTCTAAGTGATGTTGCTCAGAAATGAGATTGAGAATCTCTGGGTCAGAGAGCACTGAAGGACAGCAGCGGCTTGGGGATCTTCTTGGTCTAGGGCTACTTATTTATGGCTAACAGATTTTGAGAGCAGTTTCATAGGGTGTGTAAAGGAGCTGACTCTAAATGGTTAAAAATCTGTTTGTTTAGGCTAAATTTGAAATAACTGGGAATTGTGGGAAGATAGTAGACTAGAGAAACTAGGATGCATTTCTTCCACAGAAGACTAGAACAGGCCCACCACTACCAGCTCTGCACTGACTTGTGACATTGTCAGAATCCAGGACCATTGTCCGCATTCCCACTGTGCGTTTTGCCCCATCCCACACTACTGTTGCCTGCAGCACAGCTTCAGCTGCTGCTGTTGCTGGTAGCCATCCAAACTGTGGCTACAGCTCTCACCAGTCCAGCCATGCACAGGATCCCTGCCCACACTGTTGCACTAGTCAGCGAGGCTGTGGGCAGGACCCCTGCTACAGCCACCTGCAGTGCAGTGGCCCTTGCTAGCAGCTGTCTACAGCCACTGCACCGCCAGACCAGCCACATATGGGACCCCCCCCGCAAGCCACCTCACTAGCCAGCCCAGTTGTGCGCAAGACCCCTGCCACACTTCCCTGCAGTGTGGCGGTCTTTGCCAGGGACCTTCCACACTGCTGCACCAGCCAGACCAGCTATGCACAGGACCCCTGCCAAAGCCGCCTCACCAGCCAGCCCTGCTATGTGTGGGACACCCACCATAGTTGCATGTAGTGTGGCTGCTGCTACTACAGCCATTGAACCAGCCAGATCGACTGGGCACAGAACCCCCATCCACACCATTGCATCAGCCAGAGTGGAGGCAGGTGTGATGCCCTGCCAATGCTGAACCAATAGCCATCCTAGCTGGGTCAGGACCCTAGCTACCAATTCCTGCAAAACTGCTTCCACCACTGATACCACCGGCAGCCACACACCCCACTACCACTGCCGCTGCACCAGTCAGACTGGCTGAGGGCAGGACCCACCACTGCCACCATGCATTGACACAAGAAGAGTCACAAATGGAGACAACAGAAAGAGGTAACCCAGTGCAGACCCACATCCTAGTGACAGAATTCACAGGGGCAATTTCACCCTATATGCATTGAGCATGACTGCCTTCACTCAGGGGGAATCACACATAGAGAACATGGAGAATACAGAAAGCCAGGATAGCCAAATAGTGTACAGAAGAAAATTCCCAGCCACCACCAACCCAGCCTCCAACCAAGCAAAGCAAGAACCCAAGAGAAGCCTTGGCCTATAGGAACAAGGAAAGAAAAACCTTGCCCAGGGTCATTTATTCAAGCTGAAGAGATCCAGTATACCCCAGTGCACCCATCAGGGTCATGGGACACTAGCCTGTGAGCCAACAAGTCCACCTTGGGTCACTCACTCCAGCCAAAGAATGACAAGGAACCTAGGCACTTCACCCAAGATCTTGAGAGCCAGCCCTCATCCTTAATGTCCCAACTAACCTCAACAAGAAATCACTAAGTGCCCCAGTGACTACACCACTGAGGCACTCATACACAACTTCCACATTGAATATGGCAGAAGTACCCACGCAGAAACTACACTACTGAGTCTACTCAGAAACAATACTAATACATCAGACTCAACAATCATTATAAAACATATCTACAAGAGGAAATCACTCTCCTCATAGCCCACTTCAGAGTAACAGAAGCAACTGTTGAATCAGACGACTAGAAACCAATGTAGAGAGACTAGAAATATGATAAAACAAGGAAATATGGCACCACCAAGGAATGCTATAATTATCAAGTACCAGAACCCATAGACCAGGAAACCCTTGAAATGTCTGAAAAGGAATTTCGAGTAACAATCTATTTTTAGTACTTTTAAAAATTGGTTATGAATATTCATGAGATATAAAGCTGATTGTCACCGCTCGTGCCCATCACCACTGTGATGGCCAGATCCATACTACAACTTGTGAGTATACCCTGTGTCCCTCACCCAATTATCTCCAACTTCCCTCCCCATCCCCCTTTTCCCCATTCCACTTTATATCCCTAGGTATGCTCTTTTCCTCTGCAAGTCCAACACACCACTGTGGTCTTTCTTTCTCTCCTACTTTCTCTCTTAGCTCCCACTTATGTATTTAACTCTCTGTGCTTTGCTTATTAAACTTAAGTTTCTCCAAGCTCATCCATGTAGTTGTAAATGGGAGAATTTCATTCCGTTTTATGGCAGAGTAGTATTACATGGTGTATATATACCACAGTTTACATATCCAGTCATCCATCAATGGACGTTTAGGTTGGTTCCATATCCTGGCTATTGTAAACAGAGCTGCAATCAACATGGGAGTGCAGGTATGCCTTCGACATGAAGATTTCCATTCTTTTGGGTATACCCAGAAGTGGGATTGCTGTTTTGTATGGAAGATCTATCTGTAGTGGCTTGAGAAACCTCCATTCTGTTTTCCATAGTGTTCTTATTAATTTACAGTCCCAACAACAGTGTAGGAGCATTCCCTTCTCTCCACACTCTTGCCACCATTTGTTATTCTCTGTCTTTCTTATTATAGCCAGTCCAACTGGTGTAAGGTGATATCTCAATGTGGTTTGAATTTGCACTTCCCTGATGACTAGTGATGTTGAGCATTTTTTAATGTATCTTTTGGCCATTTGTATGTCTTCCTTTGAAAAATGTCTATTCAGCTCCTTTCCTCATTTTTTAATTGGGTCATTTGTTTTCTTACTGCGTAATAGCTTGAGTTCCTTGTATATTATGAATATTAATCCCTCGTTGGATGCATAGTTAGCAAAAATTTTCTCCCACTCTGTAGGTTGTTGTTTCATTCTCTTATTTCCTTTGCTGTGCAGAAGCTTTTTAGTTTGATATAGTCCCATTTGTTTATTTTTTCTTTAGTTGCCTGTGCTTTTGGATTCATGTTCATAAAGTCTGTGCACAAACCTAGTTCCTGAAGTGTTTCACCTATATTCTCCCTTAGTAATTTTACAGTTACAAGTCTTACACTGAAGTCTTTAATCCATTTTGAGTTGATTTTAGTGTATGGTGAGAGGTGCATATCTAGTTTCATTCTTCTGCATATGGATATCCAGTTTACCCAGCACCACTTGTTGAAGAGGCAGTCTTCCCTGCAATGTAGGTTTTTGTTGCCTTTATCAAATATCAGATGGCTGTAAGCCTAAAGGGTGATTTCTGGGTTCTCATTTCTGCTACACTGGTCTGACTGTCTATTTTTATGCCAGTACCTTTCTGTTTTGGTTACTATAGCTTTGTAGTATAATTTGAAGTCAGGTAGTGTTATTCCTCAAGCTTTAATTTTTTTGATCGGGATTGCTTTGGCTATTCAGGATCTTTTGTTGTTCCATATGAATGTTGAGATTGTTTTTTCCATTTCTGTGAAGAATGTATTTTGATGGGGATTGCACTGAATCTGTAGATCACTTTGGGTAGTACAGACATTTTCACAATGTTAATTCTTCCAATCCAAGAGCATAGAATGTCTTTCCATCTTTTTGTGTCATCTTTAATTTCTTTCAATAGTGGCTTGTAGTTCTCATTGTAGAAATCTTTCACCTCCTTGGTTAAATTGATTCCCAAGTATCTTATTTTTGTGTGTGATTGTTGTAAATGGGTTTATTTTCTTGATTTCTCTTTCTGTTAGTTCATTATGGGAGAATATGAATGCAACTTGATTTGGGGGCATTTATTTTGTATCCTGCAACATTACTGAAATTGTTAACCAGCTCTAGGAGTTTTTTGATAGAGCCTTTAGGTTTTTCTATATATAGTATCATGTCATCTGCAAATAGGGACAGTTTGATTTCATCTTTTCCAATCTGGATGCCCTTTATTTCTTTTTCTTGCCTGATTGCTCTGGCTAGTATCTCCAGTACTTTGTTAAATACAAGTGGTAAGAGTGGGCATCCTTGTCTTCTTCCTGTTCTTAAGGGAAAAGCCTTCAGTTTTACCCCATTCAGAACGATACTGGTGGTGGGCTTTTCATAGACAGCTTTTATTGTGTTGAGATACTTTCCTTCTATTTCTAATTTGTTGACAGTCTTTATCATGAAGGCATGTTGAATTTTGTCAAATGTTTTTTCAGCATCTATTGAGATAATGATATGGTTTTTGTCCTAGAGTTTGTTGATGTTGTGTATCACTTTTATTGACTTTCATATGTTGAACCATCCTTGCATCCCTGGAATGAATCCCACTTGATCATGGTGTATAATTTTTTTAATGCATTGCTGCATTCTAATAGCTAATATTTTGTCAAGGATTTTTGCATCTATGTTCATCAAGGATACTAGCCTGTAATTTTCTTTTTTTGTTGTGTCTTTATCTGGTTTTGGTATCAGAGTTATGTTGGCTTCATAGAATGAGTTTGGGAGAGTGGTTTTGATTTCAGATTTTTGGAATGGTTTGAGAATAAGTGGTATTAATTCCTCTTTAGACGTTTGATAGAATTCAGCTATGAAGACATCCAGTCCTGGGCTTTTCTTTGTTGGAAGATTGCTGACTACCACTTCAATCCCATTGCTTGTTATTGGTCTGTTCAGGTTTTCTATCTCTTCTTGGTTCAGTCTGGGTAGTTTGTATGTGTCCAGAAACTTATCCAAATATTCCAGGTTTTCATATTTGTTGTCATACAGTTGTTTATAATAGTCTCTAATGATTCTTTGTATTTCTGTGGTATTGGTTGTAATGTCTCCCTTTTCATTTCTGATTTTTGTTATTTGGGTCTTCTCTCTTCTGTTTTTTGTTATCCTAGCTAATGGTTTGTCTATTTTATTTATCTTCTAAAAAAACCAACTTTTTGTTTCGTTGACCTTTTCTATTGTTTTTTGGGGTTTCTATTCCATTTAGTTCTGCTCTGATCTTAATTATTTCTTTCCATGTACTATCCTTAGGATTGGATTGTTGTTTTTTTCCTACTTCTTTCAGGTTTAGCATTAGGTCATTTATGTTAAGCCTTTCCATTCTTTTGATGTAAGTGTTTATAGCAATAAATTATCCTCTTAGTACTGCTTTTGCAGTATCCCACAGGTTTTGGTATGGTGTATCTTTACTTTCACTGGTTTAAAGAAATTTTTTTGATTTCCTGTTTAATTTCTTCTTGGACTCATAGGTCATTCAGGAGCCTATTGTTTAGTTTCCACGTATTTATATAGTTTCCAAAGTTTTGCTTGTTATTAATTTCCAGTTTTAGTGCAATGTGGCCTGAAAAGGTACTTGGAATGATTTCAATTGTTAAAAATTTGCTGAGACTACATTTGTGACCTAGTATGTGGTCTATCCTGGAGAATGTTCCATGTGTTGCTGAGAAGAAAGTATATTCTTTAGTTGTTGGGTGAAATGTTCTGTATATAGCTGCCAGCTCAAGTTGGTCTAAGGTGTAGTTTAAATTCTGTGTCTCTTTGTTGATTTGTTGCCTGGAAGATCTGTCCCATACTGAGAGAGTGGTGTTCAGGTCATCCACTATTAACATCTTAGGGCCTAATTCTTTCTTTAGGTCTAAGAGTGTTTGCTTTATATATCTGGGTGCTCCAGTATTGGGTGCATATGTATTTATTATTATTATGTCTTCTAACTGTAGAGATCCTTTTGTCATTATACAGTGGCCTTCTTTGTCTCTTTTTATGTTTTTTGGTTTAAAGTCTATTTTATCTGATATAAGAATAGGTACTCCTGCTCATTTTTGGCTTCCGTGTGCATCGTATATCTTTTGCTATCCCTTCACTTTTAGTCTGTGTGTGTCTCTACAGGTGATGTGGGTCTCTTGAAGATAGCATATACTTGGGTCTAACTTTTTATTCCAATCAATCAGTCTGTGTCTTTTGAATGGGGAGTTTAATCCATTCACATTTAGGGTAGTTATTGACAGGAATTGTTTAATTCCTGTCATTTAATTGATTTTTGTTTAGATGATTTAAATGTCTTTTGATCATTACTTCCCATTTTACTTTTCTTCTTCAATATTAGTTGGAAATTTGAGGGGGCATGATTTGGCTTCTTTTTCTTTCTCACTGGCATTTTTGTTTTCATGGTGGGTTTTGCTCTTTCTTGTGTATCTGTGATAGTGATCATCATTATCCAGATTCCAGATGCATGACGCCCTTGAGAATTTCTTGCAGGGCTGGTCATGTGGTGGTGAACTCCCAAAAATTTTTCTGGGAAATATACTATTTTCCCCTCATTTCTGAAGGAGAGCCTTCCAGGGTAAATAATTCTTGATTGGCAATTTTTTCTTTTAGTGTTTTGAATATATCATTCCACTTTCTTCTGGACTGTAAGATTTCAGTTGACAACTCTTTTAGTCTGATAGGGGTTCCCTTATAGGTGACTTGGTGCTTTTCTCTTGCTGCTTTTAGAATTCTCACTTTGTCTTTGACCTTTGCAAATTTGACTATAATGTGCTTGGAGATGATCTTTTTGGATTGAATCTGTTTAGGGACCTTTGAGCTTCCTGGATCTGGAGGTCTGTATCTCGCCCTATACCTGGGAAGTTTTCACTTACTATTTCCTTGAATAGGTTTTCAATATCTTTCCCTTTCTCCTCCTCTTCTAGAATGCCTACAGTTTGGATGATAGTGCACTTGAGGTTGTCTGCTATCTCTCTTAGATTTTCTTCATTATTTTTAATTATTTTTTCCTTTTTTTGTCTGCTTGGGTTATTTCGAAAAGACCACCTTCAACATCTAAAATTCTTTCTTCTGCTTGCTCTAGCCTGCTGCTCAATCTCTCTGTTGTGTTTTTTATTTTATTGAGTGATTCTTTCATTTCTAGTAGCTCTGCCATACTCTTCTTTAAGGTATTAATCTCTTTGTAATATTCGTCCTTCATATTCTTGATATTTTTTCTTGTTTCATTGTGTTCTCTAATTGAGTCTTCTTTTATTTCTTTGAGCTTTCTTAAGATCATTACTTGGAATTCCTTTTCAGACATTTCAAGGATTCCCTGTTCTATGGGGTCTGAAATTTGAGCATTACTGTATTCCTTCAGTGGTGTCATATCTTCTTGTTTGTTTGTAGTTCTAGTATTTTTTCATTAATGTTTGGTCATCTGGTAGAGGTTTTGCTTCTTCTATTACTCTGGCATTGGCTATGAGGATAAAGATTTCTTCTTCTATTTGCAGGCTCTACTGGTGACTCTTCTTATATCAATGTAGTCAGGTGAGCAGCAGGTTGCCTGTAGAGTGGCCCTGGCTGCTACTACGATGGTGAACTGTCCTTATGGTGACAGTAGGTGTACCAGTGGCTATATGACACCACCTTGATTCCTTTTCCAGAATCTGTGGCCATAGACTGAGCCCTCAGTACCACGCAGGTCTTGGCTCACCTCTGGGCCTGCTGGGTTTATGGGCACTTCCTTCCAGAGTCTAAGTCTTTTTTTTTTTTTTTTTTTTTTTT
>NW_007728627.1:253125-291655 GCF_000696425.1 Galeopterus variegatus | reverse complement strand
TGGTCCGGGGTCCCTTCCCGCCCTGTGTTGTTGGTCCCCGGTGGCGAGGAACCAACAAAGACAGCTAGCTCATTGACAATAGCCACCAAAAAAATAAAATACTTAGAAATAAAGTTAGCCAAGGATATGAAAAATCACTATGAAGAGAACTACAAACCACTGTTCAGAGAAATTAAGGAGGACACAAGAAGATGAAAAGATATCCCATGCTCTTGGATTGGAAGAATTAACATTGTGAAAATGTCCATATTACCCAAAGTAATGTAGAGACTCAATACAATCCCCTTCAAAATTGCAATGACATTTTTCTCAGAAATGGAAAAAACTATCCAGACACTTATATGGAATAACAAAAGACCACAAATAGCCATAACAATCCTGAGGGAAAAAAATAAAGCTAGAGGCATAATGCTACCTGACTTTAAACTATACTACAAAGCTACAATGACCAAAACAACATGGTACTGGCATAAAAACAGACACACAGATCAATCGAATAGAAATAGAGTGCCAGAAATCAATCCATACACCTACAGCCATCTGATCTTTGACAAAGGTGCCATGTCTACATACTGGGGAAGAGATGTCTCTTCAGCAAATGGTGCTGGGAAAACCGGATATCCATACACAGGAGAATGAAACTAGACCCATACCTCTCACCATATATCAAAATCAACTCAAAATGGATTAAAGAATTAAAAATACATCCAGAAACAATAAAACTCCTTAAAGAAAACATAGGGGAAACACTCTGGGAAGTAGCAGTGGGTACAGACTTCATGAATATGACCCTAAAAGCACAGGCAACCAAAGGAAAAATAAACAAATGGGATTATATCAAACTAAAAAGCTTCTGTTCAGCAAAAGAAACAACCAACAGAGTGAAAAGACGACCAACAGAGAGAGAAAATACTTGCAAAATACACATCTAACAAAGGATTAATATCCAGAATACACAAGGAACTCAAACAACTTCACAGCAAAAAAAAAAAAATAACCCAATTAAAAACTAGCCAAAGGAGCTGAATAGGCATTTCTCAAAGGAGGATACACGAATGGCCAACAGACATGAAAAAGTGCTCATCAACACTCAGCATTTGGGAAGTGCAAATTGAAACCACACTGAGATACCATCTCACTCCAGTTAGATGGGCTAACATCCAAAAGACTGAGAATGATAAATGCTGGTGAGGTTGCGGAGAAAAAGGAACTCTCTTACACTGTTGGTGGGACTGCAAAATGGTGCAGCCTTTATGGAAAATGGTATGGAGTTTCCTCAAACAATTACAGATAGATCTACCACATGACTCAGCTATTCTACTGCTGGGAATATACCCAGAGGAATGGAAATCATCATGCCGAAGGGATACCTGTACTCCCATGTTTACTACAGCACTATTTACAACAGTCAAGAGTTGGAACCAGCCTAAATGTCCACCATCAGATGAGTGGTTAAGAAAACTGTGGTATATCTACACAATGGAATAATACTCTGCTATAAAAAAGAATGAAATACTACCATTTGCAACAACATGGATGGTCTTAGAGAAAATTAAGTGAAACAGTGAGGCACAGAAAGAGAAATACCACATGTTCTCACTTATAAGTGGGAGCTAAAAATAAACAAACAAACAAATAAATAAATAAACAAATAAATAAATGGTGGGTGGGAGAAAAAGACACAACAATCACAACAATTCCTTCAACTTAAGACAAGTGAACAGATATGATGTAGTTGGTGGGGGAGGGGACAGAGAGAGGGGGGAAAGAGGAACAGGTAAAGGAACACAAAAATCTGCTACAATGTACATTGAGAATTTAAAATAAAATAAAATAAGATAAAATAAAAAATAAATAAAATTTTAAAAAATAAAATTCAATGAAAGCAAGGACTTTGTTTTGTTCACTAAAGACACCAAGGGCCAAGCACAGTGTTCCCCAAAAATACATTCTGCATAAATGCTGAATGAGATGCGACAGGAAGCCACACAAAGAGTTCAGTAGTTGTCATTTATAAGTCCTCACACATTTCCTAAACCGTATTTGAGAAGACTAAACAATGTAAACAAGAACAAAAACGTCTTACCTCCTGCAATGACAAAATGGCTCAGGGCATTTTCATTTCGGTACACATTTAGACCAGTGTGCACTGAGCTGGGAGGAAAGGAGAAGGAAAACATAAGGTTCAAAGCATAACCCATTTACCATCCTGACCGCTATTTTCACTAAAGTCACAGGTTTAGAAAGGCCTACTGTATCAACCCCTAGTCTCATTCTAGGCCCCTTCAATATATTCCTGACTGCTAATATGCCTATGGGGTTTCTAGGTGAAGTTTCTCCTGCTGAAGAATGAAGCAAAAAACAATGAAACCTCTGGAATAAACATTCACTTAGAAACACAAAAAGTTTTTTTTGAAGAATTTCTCTTTCTTAGAAACCTTGCATCTATTCTGATCCTAATTGGTAGACCTTCATCATGGATGCCTTTTACATGGATAGACAAAAGTTCTGAAGAAAAAGGCATTATGATTCACTTTCATGTGGATGCTCAGTTTTTATAATCCCACTTGCTCAAAAGATGCACTCCTAAAAAAAATATCAGGATCATCTCTCACAATTCAGAGAACTTACTTGAATACAGTCACAAACACTGTAGTTCTCCAACTCCAGCGCCAGCCATACCGAATGAAGCCTCGTGTGGCAGCACGATGTGCACATTGCTAAAGTTAATTAAAAAAAACTGTGAGGTTCTAGGAGTCCCTCATACTCTCCTTATTCTAAAACTATGGTGGAGCAATGTCAACTATGGATTATTCATGTATATCTAAACAGATAGAAACGATAGAAAATCTCTAGAAGTATCATTCTTTAAGTATTGAGGCTTAAGCAAAAGTCCCATGTACATCCTATTCTATCAGGAGATGGAAGAGGAACTAGGAATCGCCACTGTAAACCTAGTAACCCATCAATGAAGTACCTACTGAGAATCTATGTGGCAACCATCATGACAGACATAAAACCAGTATTAGACATGCTTTTTACATTCGAGAAATCTTGGGGAAAAGAAAAACATAAAGAACAACATCTAAGTAAATGCTAAATTAAAGGGCAAGTATTAAAGTAATACAGATTTGCAAGAGAAGAACAGAGAAAGAAAAAATAATACTTACTGACCACCCTCTATGTAAAAAGTGTATTAACATATTACCTCCTTTAATCTTTACAACATTCTCTTCAGGAAGGTGTTTTAATTTTAACTAAAGCTTAGGAGGAAGTTTATAATCAATATCACCCATCCAGAAAGGAACAAAGTCAGAACTGTAAGATACACTGTCTGTTTCCACAGCCCATTTTCACTAGACCACCATGGAACAAGTTTGGTATAATATCATGAGGTAAAGTCTGGAGTTTTAAAGAATCTGAGAGAATCCCCAAACAGATCCTTAATTACTATGTGATCTTGGGCAAATCAAAACTTCTCTGAGAAGTACTGAGAGGAAAAAAAAAAAAATCTTCTCTGAGAGGTATCAGTGTAAACTCTTGGCTTAAATAGGTAGATAGACCTTGATACAGATGTGTGTACACACACACATACAACACACACTCTTAATTCTGCCTAGGGGATAAAAGCAGTGATACCCAGGTAGTGACAAACACACCTAGCACCCAGATGTTGGATTCTAAATACCATTCTCCACTAAAAGAAACTTGAGCTTCTTGGAGAAATAGCTAATTCCAGGGCTGGTACTGGAAAAGTAAAAGATGAGTCAAGAACGGTTTACTGTGCCAAAAAACAAAGGCATGCTAAAAGAATGATAGGGACTTATCAAAAGGACACAGGCTCTAGCTTAAAGGGATCCAATTGTTCAAATCCAGGTCAATTTGGGTATCAAAATAAATAATAGTAATGGATTATAAACCTATAAAATAAAATAAGAATCCATGAGTCCATACTGATATAAATTATAAATGGATAAATAAATAAGTAAATGGGGAGGAGAAATACTTCCTTAGAGCAGAATACTAACCAATAAATGTAGAAAAAGTGATAGCACTTAGAAAGTGGTTATTTGGGGGCTGGCTGGTCAACTCAGAACATGATGTTGATAACACCAAGGTCAAGAGTTCAGATCCCCAAACTTTGGTCAGAACATGATGTTGATAACACCAAGGTCAAGAGTTCAGATCCCCAAACCAGCCAGCTGCCAAAAAACCAAGAAAGTGGTCATTTGGCAACCACCACAGTAATAACTGTTTCAGGCAAGGATCATCATTGAATGCTAAAACTAGAGGGTAGAAATTTGATGAAAAATAAGATATTTACATAATCTCAAAGGAACTAACAAGTATCCATAAAATTACAAAAGGAAAAAAATAGTAATTCGACAGTGGATAAACCTGGCAGCAGCCAACTTAACCAAAAAACTAAAGTAACCAAGAAACTAAAGAAAACATCACTAGTGAAGGGATACATATTATGTGCTTCTGAAAAAAAAAGAAAAAAAGAAAAAAAAATGTACTCAAAAAGATACAATATCAATTCTAGAGTATTCCTGCTAAAAACATAGGCTAAATCTAATCATGACAAACCATCAAACAAATCCAAGTTGAGGGACATTCTACAAAATAAATGGCCTTTAGTCTTCAAAACTGTCAAGGTCATGGAAGACAAAGACAGACACAGAAACTCTTCCAGACTAAAAGAGACTAAAGCGGCATGACAGGCAAATTCAACATCGGAGCTAGTATTACATCCTGGATGAGAAAATGTATGTTTTTAATTCATTTTTTAGATAAATGATATTAGTGGGACAACTAGCAAAATTTACAGAAAGTCTGCAGATATCAGTACTGTATCAGTGTTTATTTTCTGATCTTGATAATTATAATTGTAGCTATATAAAAGACTGTCCGTTTTTAGAGAATACACACTGAAGTATTCATGTCTATAGCAATTCAGAAAAAAAAAGTACATATTATAGAGAGAGATAACAATAAAGGAAACATGATAAAATATTAACATTTGGAGAATCTGTGTGAAAGGTATACAGGAAATCTTTTTTCCTTTTTTTTGGAGGCTGGCCCGTACAGGGATCTGATCCCTTAACCTTGGGTGTTACAACACCATGCCCTAACCAACTGAGCAACCAGCTAGCCCTCCAAGCTTTTGCAACTTTGCTTTAAATCTGACAAAATTTCAAACAAGAAAGTTAAAAAAACTCTCTGAGCTTTAATTAAATTACTTCACCTATACAACAGAATTCATGTAAATAATGAGTTATATAATGATATAACAAATGAGTTAGCACTCTATAAACTGTAAAGTTATAAATGTTATTATTTTAGTGTGAGCTAGTGTACTCGTGGAGGCTTTATGAATGAGGAAAATATGTTACAGCTGAACCTTGATGATTTTTCAGAGGATTAGAAATGTATTTCAGAAATAAGAGCCATAGCGGTGATCCCAAACTTGCCTGTTGTAAAGATAAGCGGTCTGACAATTAGTACTTCCACTGTTATTAAGTATAGACTTTATTTCTTTACTCTGACATCCTATACCCCTCCCCCAACACCAAGACCTAACTGAACCATTGTTTCCATTGTTATTTAGATTCTCTAACATCCTAACACCATCCCCCGAACCCCAAGACCTACCTGAATCATTAAGTGTAAAGTGAATTGCTAAGTCGCTGTGCCCCCAGATACCTTTAGATCACCAGTACATACCACAGCATCAAACCGGTTATGATAAATCTCTGCTTGACTCTGTTCAATGTAGCGTTGTTTAGCATGAATAAAAGCTGGTATTCCCCCATAAACCCAGCCAATGATGCCTGCTGAAACTGCTGCCCTACAGATATTGTCAAGCTCCTTTGAAGTTCTCTGCTGTTCACTAAAACATCAAAAAGACAATGTTGTTTGGGATTAGTTTATGGATATTGCTCTCCAAAAGACACTATGATCAGAATTACCCCAAATGCTAATACCACAACATTTTTCATTATGGAGAGAAGTGATAAAATCCTTTGCTGAATTAAACAGTGCAGTTATATTAAAAGTAATATAAATCTCAGACAAAACTAATCTATGCTGTTAAAAATTAAAACAGTGGTTACTCTTGGGAAGGCAGTGACTGGAAGGGACACAAAAGTGAGCTTCTTGGATGCTGGTAACAATCTCTAGGTGTTGGTTACACAGCTATGTTCAGTTTGTGAAAATTCATTGATAAGTATACTTAGGTACATTTTTCTAAATGCATATTATACTCTAATAGAAAAATGTTTCAAAGTGTTTTTATTTGATGACCATTACAACTACACCAGACCCCTGGAAACAGGGAGAAGTTGTGAGTTAGATGTAGAGACCAGTAATTCTCTTTCTGAATTTTAAGCTGACTTTTAGAAGTCGCACAAACTCCTAAGATTTTATGGCAATGTACAAAAGAATGAAAACATGGATATTAAAAAAAAAAAAATGAAAACCCTATCTTACTATTTAATTTTTATGACACACTCATATAGGCCTGTACTATACAAAGCATTGGGAAAGCTCACTATCGGCAGCAAAGGCCAATCTAAAACAACAAGGAAAAACTACTGTTTAATTCAATGTATTACACTCAAACACATAAGAAACTAGAACTGCTAATGGAGGTTCTAAGATGTCCTCCTGAAACTGCTCTAAGGAATAGCTAAGTTTTTAAATTTTAAGTTGTTATAAATAATGGCTTTCTAGGTAACTACTAAGTGTTTTCTTACTTACATAATTGCTTTCTTAAGAGACTGTACAAGTGTTTATCTAATTTTCAATAATCACAACATTTCTGAAATAAGAACGAGGGAGTCTTTACAGTTCCTGCATCTACAAGAAAGTTCAAGATCTTAGAAAACTGTAATTCTTAGTTATGTCAATAGGAAAACTGTTATAATTTGAACTTTATTATTTTATCTTTCATAGTGTATAAGACCCCAAACAACATCCACATAAAAACTGGTCTATGGTAGAACTCAGAAAAGAAAAAATGTAAAAGAGTTTAAGATTTAACAAGCCAGGAGATGTATATGCTTCGCCTCTTTTTTATCTCTTTGAATAATTTTATGATATAAGTGATATTTATCTCCATTTTATCAATTTGGAAATAGGGGCTCTAAGAAGTTATACGGTTGGTCCAAACAACTATTGAATGG
Source organism: Galeopterus variegatus (assembly GCF_000696425.1). Taxonomy (NCBI): domain Eukaryota; kingdom Metazoa; phylum Chordata; class Mammalia; order Dermoptera; family Cynocephalidae; genus Galeopterus; species Galeopterus variegatus. The sequence continues at coordinate 284,468 of NW_007728627.1, read as the reverse complement.
TGGAGAAGAAAATAACAGACACAGTGGAGGAGTGGACCTAGGCTACAAGTAACAATGGGGTTGTGGTCACTCCCTGCTAACTGAACTACAGCCAGATCACAAGCTCTCTGAACCTTGGTTTCCTCATCCAGACATGGAGGGGAGCACGAAAGTTGCATAATCTTCCAAATTTCTTTCAGCTCCAACATTCTGTGGTTTATAAAGTTGATCAAAATACCCTCTTCTGTTATACACTACATACGATCTTTCACAAATACCTAAAATACTGGAAGGACAACCGAGAAAAGCTGCCTCATTATCTTTAAAATAGACGATGAAAACTAAACAAAGAAATTAAATAAAAGTTTGCCAGCCCACTTGCCTCAACTACCTCAGCAACGTTTCAACTTTTTTTTTTTTTAAAAAGATGACCGGTAAGGGGATCTCAACCCTTGGCTTGGTGTTGTCAGCACCACGCTCACCCAGTGAGCAAACCGGCCATCCCTATATAGGATCCGAACCCGTGGCCTTGGTGTTATCAGCACCGCACTCTACCGAGTGAGCCACAGGCCGGCCCTCAACTTTTAACTTAACCACTTGATAACACGTGAGTATGGTAAATTACTTCACGAAAGGACAAACTTTTCACCAGTAATGAAGAAATAAATTAATAAATGAATTAGATATCCTGAGCTTTTATTAGATAAAATTAATTTAAAGGGTTATCCTTTATTCTGAAATACTGTCTTGCTTATTTTAAAATCTAGCTAATATCTTTCATTTTACAAAATGATGAGACAACAGTTGCTACTATTTTTAATTCCTAATTTGGCAAAATAAAAAATGGACAACTCTCTCTGTCCCACCACTGGGGGATGAGGGAGGGAACGCTACTGGTCATGAAATACCTATGTTTGGCATAAACTGAAATACTAAAAAGAATACTGAAATGGATTTCTGCAGACATGGGTTCCGGGGCCAATTCTGGCACTAACTAGTTTGGTTTAACTCTTCTAATCCGTAAAATTAAGGGCTTGATTGCGCTAAGACTATATTCCCTAAATATCTCTAAAAGATCTGACTTTCAGTGAATCTGACTCCTACCATTTAAAAAGCTGCCTGTAAACCAACAGAACTACCAAATGTCAATGTCAGGCTCTAAGCTTGTAGTACAAATATTACAACCTCAAATATCACTTGAAGATGAACCACAGCACCCCTGGGGTCGCGGCTGTCCCTGGCTGCAGGATACCTCCTTCGCGGCCCCCGCCTCCCACCTCCCACAGACCCTAGGCTCTTTTACTCTTTGACAAACAGCTCCAGCAGGCGGTCCCATCCGGATTCCGGGTAATGGGGTTTGGGGACGAAGGGAGGCAGCTTCTTATCCTCGGCAAGAACCTCCGAATCGGCAGCCACAGCTTCGGCCGCAAAGACTCGGGGGAAAGGACTCAGTACCCTGAAAAGGAGGCTCCGCGGCGCCAGCGGCGGCACTTCCATGACCCTCTCCCGACCTGCGAGAAGACACACGTGGGCGCTCAGAACCGCAGGCCGCAAGAAGGCGCCATGGAAGAAGGTGAGGCTAACTGCACAAGTGAGTGAATATCCGTGCACTAATCTGCGGTCACAACGCTCCACAATCTTGCCCTCAGTGACGGGTGTCACTTTGTAGTCCCTTGGAAACACGAGACGGGAAGCCCCTCCCCTACCAGGGCAAAGGCCAAGGGGTGGGGCGACAGCGCACCACGGCGGAGCCCTAGCTGAAAACGCTTCCGGTTGGGGGCGGGAGGGGCCGCGGCCGCTCCAGGCCCGGGCCCGGAAATGAGTTGGGAGAAAGCAACCTCGCTTTGGCTTGGTACGCAGGCGAGGTCTAGGCCGGGTTATTCTCAGCTTGAGGCGGTCACACGCAGAAGTAATTTAGCGTATTTAAGATGCCAGAAATCCCACGTAAATAAAGTTCAGTGTTGGATGCACTGGAGAACGGAAAAAGGGAAAGGCGATTTGCGCGAAAACAAGTCCCACCCGCCCTGGCACGTCTCGAGGTCTCCCAGGTTGGGCGGGGTTCATTCGTACCCATCAGGTTTCCGAAAGGACGGATGCGTTGGGGATGGGTCTTGGTGCCAGCTACGCTAATATTTTGAGAACGCTTTTGAAGAGTTAGCTTTTGGCAGTTCTTCACAAGGTGGATTTCACTCCCCTTAGTTCATCTGCCTACTGCTTCCCAAAGGCAGAATTTCTGGAATTTCTGTCAAGTGTTTTATTGTTTGATAGTCCATCAGTAATTTCCCGTCACTACAGCCTCTGCTAACATACGCTTCGAGGTATAATTTTCATTGAAATGCACGCACTTAAAATATTTTCAAACTGGTTTGTATAATTTCATAAAATCCTTGTTAGTCACTGAACATATTCCTGTATTCTCTTTGCTAATCCATACTTAACCTCCTTAAATCCTTTCTAATTGTAATTCAAAATTGCTACACTCTTTAGTAGGATACAGGAAATAGAATTCTGGAATTTGACAGCTGAAAATTCTATAAATAAGGCCCAGAAAAGTGACTGAGTGATTATTTGAATTAGTGATAGTGCCACGAAGATGTCTCTGGTGCTTCGGAAACAAAATTAGATTCAGCACCCATCATGGCACTTAATACATTGCATCATGATTTCCTACTTGCCAATCTGTCTCAGTAGATTAACCTTGAAGCCAGACCACAAATAATCATTTCTGATTCTCCAGGACCTTGCATGGGGTGTCTGGCATGTAGTAGGTGTTCAGTAAATATTCGTTGAATGAATTCAGATCCCCTGACTCCTGGCTCTAGGTTGCTGCTTATTCCACATTAGGTAGAGGTGGGAACCAGGATAAGGTCCCAAGGCCTGAAAGCCCAGGAAAATGGCTGTGCAGCCTGCCTAGCCTGCATGTAGAAAAATCTAAATGCTTCCCTTCAGATGACCCCAGGATTCACTAGCCTGTACATACAAATGAGGTCATATTAACAAATTTCACTAACTCCATTGCTGCTTTCTCCTTTGGCAATTGGAGACTGATCCCCAAGATTCCTTTTGCCACCTAGTACTTCAAGAAAGTTCCCAGCCCATTGGCTACTGTACTGCTCACTGTTGCTGCTGTTCCATCTCAGCTCTCTCAGACTGTCACCCTCCCTCATTCATACTTCCCCAAACCCTCAAGGCTTGCCTTCTCTTACCGCTAGGGAATACTCTCCTTCCTCTGTGTCAGCTGTTTTTGAAGGGTCTCAGAGCAACACTGTCTGAGGCAAAAGGTGTTGTAGGGTTTAGTTGGAGCACTCTGTCTCACACACAGCGCTCTTATCCCCAGGACACAGATTGGCCAGCAGAGTGAGTGCATCAGGGAAGGATTTCAGTACAGTTACTACAGTGTGTCTGGAACCACCATTCTCCTACTTTCAGCTCTTGTTGCTGAATTCTACTTATAGAACCTAATAGCTTCTTCCCCCATAGTGAACTTTCTACCAGGGGTCAGCAAGTTCCCTTTCCAAGCCAGCTTCAACAAATACTGCCCAGGACTGGCCAGTTAGCTTGGTTGGTTAGAACACAGCCTTGTAACATCAAGGTTAAGAGTTTGGATCCCTGTACCAGCCAGCTGCCAAAAGAAAAAAAAAAAATACTGCTCTTGCTACATGTACTACTTTTGGTTATGTAATATATGACATGTTTCCACACATACACAGAATAAATTTTGAGAACTTCAAGGACCACTTCATTTACTTATCCTTCAAAGTGTAACTCAATTTTAACTCCACGAAGTTTCCCACCTGCTCCAGTTGGAAATTTCTTCTTCTTCTAAACTCCAAATCCACATCATCTTCACGAATAATCGGCACTTATGTTGCCTTAATCACCTACGATGCCTGTCATCTCAACTCTATCATCTCAACTGCAAAGCTCTTTGAGGTCAGGGAGCCCGCTGTAAACTTTTTATCTTCCACTGTTTGTGCACAAGTACATGCTCAAGAAGTATTTGATAAATATTAAACAAGTAATTTGTAATTATACTCTTCTGTCCCACCCACACAACCTTACCTCTAGATGCAGTAAGATTATTCTGAGAAGGCATCTTTAGATGTACATAAAGGTAGGTTTTTGTGTATGTGTGTCTTTGTAGTCAGTTTAGGGGTGAAGTGTAGAGAAACCTTTGGAACTGATCCAAATAGGCCCATTAATTTTTTTTTCTCTTAGGAATTTTGTACTGTGAGAGCCTGGCAGTCTCTGGAACTGTAGTACAGCAGCACTCTTAGAGACAATCCAAAATTCTTGCTGAGATTCCTGGAGTGCCCTTGTTTCTTCCCTTCCAACCTCTGTGAAACCTGTTTAGATTCTGTGAGATGCCCTAAGTTCTGTTGCTTAAACTAGCTAGAGGCAGTTTCTTGTTCTTGACAACTAGGAGAATCTGACCTGATACAGTAAAGTGAAAACTGACATCACACAGATAATACTTCCAAAATAAAGGAAAAGCATTATTAATGTTACCCAAACATCCCACTTCATTCAAATAAACTAAATTATTCTCTTTCCTTGAAAAAAAGTGCATCCTTTAGTTCTTTGAGGTGGAAAGGGTAACTCTGGGACCAAGCTAGTATTAATGACAACAACCATCTTCAAATCTGTGGGGATACAAGTTATTTTCAAAAACATACATTTTACATATCATTACATACCATCTTTGTACAATCTACACTGAGGTAAAGAGATAAACAAATATAAGATCTAAGTAATATTTGCTATATTTAAAGACAAAGATAAACTTACTGACTCTTCAAAGGGCACGTGAGGATTTGCATTAATCCAATTCTTAGTCTTATTCAATCCCCCTTGGAACCAAGGCCCAGGCAATCTCTAAATAGGATCTAGTTAAGCCAACAGTCTCCATCCATCCATCCGCCCACCCACCTACCCAGCAACAGTTCTTCAGTATTTACTCTTTGCTAGGCACTGTGCTGAATAAGGGAGACATCAAGATGAGTACGATTCCTACCCATCAATAAGCTCACTGAAACAGTTAAGTAACTACAGTGCAATGTGATGTCATATAATACAGGCATGAGCAAAGTGTTATAGTAACCCCTAACTGCCTAGAGGAATGAAAGAAAAGATTCGGAGGAAGAGAAGGTGATGTTTGAGCTGCAACTCTGAAGCAAAATGGGAAACATTCCCATGAAAATAAAACTTCAGTTCCTAATCAAAGGACAGCAAATTTTGTTCCCATTTTAGAGAAATATGTAAATACAAAGAGAATGATTACACCTAGTAGGGCCTCAGAGAGACAAGGCAAAACCACAGCACAACTTGGAAATCTGGACTGCCTATTGCTAGACTCATAGCACCTAAGGACACGGTCCCTGTAAATCGTTAGTACTCCAAAAAAGAAAGAAAAATTCAACTTTACACATGTGTCTGCCTTACTCCATGCCATGATCTCATAAGGGATGTTCAACTTCTCTAAGAAAGACCTTAGACTTAAAATTTTGTGGGAGTTAAAAAGGCCAAATATACTTTGAAAAATGGAATAAAATCTCTTTTTATGTGACTGAATATCACGTTTACTAATTTTGAAACAATACTAAACAGTTAAGAGACAAAGGACAGAGTTGATTTCTCTGTGAAAAGGCTGGGCCTAAGGGACAAGATGGTTCTAAGTGGCTAGACTACATTTTAATCTAAACATTTTTCTTCATTTTTGACTGTTAGGGAGAACAACCTGAGAGATTAAACTACTACTCAAATGTCTCTTTCAAAAAGGGAAAAAAGGAAGAAGGAGGCACTCCAACATGGATTTGCACTAAAACAAATATCTCCTATATAAGTAAGCATTAAAGTTGAATGCTCTAAACTACCAACTTAATGACATGTTCACATATGAAGACTGCTCATGGTCCCTGCGAGACATTGAGAGTGTGGACGACTCCTGCTGCTAACAATTTAAGAAGGAAAATATTAAGGCTGTGCAAAGAGTGAGGAAGAATTGCTGTTCCTTTGTGTACAGTTATGTACAGTTCCTTTAAAGAGGATTACTTCCTAAATTTATTAAGAGGTTTTTGTTTGTTTTTCCTTTAGAGTGACGATAAAAAGGGCATGAAGGCACAAAAAGGGAACGTGAAATCCAATTGCAATAATTACTCATGCAATTGGCCCCTTTCTCTGAGGCATTACAGAAACCTCCTGAGTAACAAAGAGTTTATGCTTTTACAAAAGAGAACTCCTATATCACTGCATGACACAGCTACTGCTTCCTTATACGTTTCAGGAAATGATCCCCAAATATTTTTCACAAACCCAATAGGGTTTCATACATTAAAGTAAAGAAACAGATCAAGCCTAGAGTAACTTCAGAATTGCGGTGGTGAGTTGTAGTAGTTCCAAATGATGAATTATCTGCTCCAAATATTGGGACAAAGGGTATCATCACATGGGCACAGTCAGTTTCACAGTGATGAACATACACATGTGGATGATTTGAGGCACAAGCTGTGACTGGTCCTAAGAAAATGAAAGGTAGAATCAGGTTCAAAATCCACATCTCATAATTTCAGGTCCTTATTCAGCCAAAGAGTTGAGCTGCTTCATATCTGTGTATTATACACATTTTGGATCTTTCTCAAGAGTTGCTCTGGGTGCAGCATGATAAGGAAAATCAGATATTTGGCTTGATGAAAGGTATTCAAGGTATAGGTGCCATGCTCATGGTAAGCTTCTCACCACAGGATAGCTGAGATCTGCTGCCACAGAGAGGACTATGGTCCTATGATGACTTCTAGAGTTCAGTTTTCAAAATTTTGGGAATAATCTGATCATAGCCTTTTATTCTTGTTACATTATAGGACAGGAATTTAGAGTATTCAGTCAAGAGGTTCTCCCAGTAACAGATGATGTCATCCATCTGCAAGTGGTTCATAATAAACTGGCTTCCCCTAGAGAGAAGATTAACAAGAATATTTTAAAGCACAGAATATAACAGCAGTCTACATTTGATGTTTATCTTGTCCTAAGCACTATTCAGAGTACTTTATATGAATTAACTTATTTGATCCTCAGAACCAACCCTATAAGCCATCAACATACATACATTTAGCAATAGAACATATTTTTTTCCTTAAAAACAAACACATATCAGCACCGCACTCTCCCGAGTGAGCCACGGGCCGGCTCCAAAAAACAAACACATATAAACAGCCAATGCTCATAAAAAATACTTGACTACCTCAAAGATTTTAGTCTATTCCTACAAAGCTTAGGACATATATGAATGTGTGTGTATGTTTTCCCCCCAGGACAGCTTTAATTCTGAATTATCTCTGTATAATGATGATGAAATACAGAAATCACCATGGTAACAATATTCAGATAACTTTAGCTAGTACAAAATGGGAATGATAAAGTGGAAAAGGGACAATGAACAGATCTTACCTTTCAGCAATTTCTTGGGCTACATCATCATTTGCTTTTACAAACTGCAAAAGCTCCCTAAAATGAGAAGAATTATTAGACTCCAAAATATAGACCAAGCATATTAGTACGAAGAAAGACCACAGATTGAAATCTGGTTAATCTCTAGATATGTGGAAGGTGGATTATTTCCTTAAAGCAAAGATTTAGAGTCTTCACAGGAAGAAAATAATAAAAAAAAGCCCACACACAGGTTAAAGGCAGCCTATTGCAGATTTGGGACTTATATGAGAAAATACAGAAATGTTTGACTATATATATATCAAAAATCAAGAGTGAAAAAAAAACTTCCATTATCTCTACAAATTCTTGTTCTGGCCGCCAGAAGAGGAAACTGGGCTCACATTTCTGGCCCTTCTCCATACCTCCTCCTAGCTCCTCCCATTATGAGAGGAAAGTTGCCTAAGCTTCACTAGGATCATTATCATGCTATATCTGAAAGTCCCTTTGACAATGTAACAAGATTGAATATCCCTATTTTTAGTCTCTGAGAGACTAGAGCTTTTTCACTTCATACCGTCTGAATGTTACATTTAGAATCAGCATTAAAGCACTTTTTCTAATTAAATCCCACTTACAGCCTACTTGGATAATAATGCAACACTATATATGAAAACCAAGTAAGAGAAAAAAAAGCTTTCAATAGAAATAATCATCAGGAGTAAAGGCCATAAATGGCTGGACTTAGACGCAGATTGCAAGGGTCATTAGAAACTCTGCAATGGGGGATAGCTGCTTACTGCACATTCGAAAGATCTGTTTTGACTGGGATGTAGTGAACCCATGGTTTCAGTTGTGGATAGAAGAATTCCAGCCACTCGTCACCAACATGGAAAACAAGTGAACCACACAGGAAGAGGTGTTTGAACCGGAAACTTGCAGCAACACCCCGAAAATTAAACAGATACCTGGGAAAAAAAGAGCAAAATACATTTGATACTATATGGCTGGTGCCACAAATGTGGCCTTTTTTTTCTTATTTTCTCCTTCCCTTTTCTCCTTTTATAATTCCTTTCCCTTCTCTTTCCATTTTCAGTTTTCAAGGACACATTAGTATGTCTGTGGGGTTTCCATGAACTTATTTTTCCCAGGCTGGGGCTACAGGTTGTTTTGGGAATGTCAGGGTGAGGGAAAAAGGGGATGCTTTCTCCAGACAGTAACCAGGGTCAGGAACTGGGTGCTGAGGAGACAGCATACAAGGCTCAGGAGGAAATGACAACTTATTATAGGCCTGGGACAAATTTGAGAAAATATAGACATGTTTAATAGTATACATCAAAAATCAAGAATGAAAAAATGTTTTCACAAGCTTATATAAGCCTAACGTCTCTAACTAGTCACGGCTCTCAAAGCCCTTTTTCCTCTAGCGTACCCCATACGGTCAAAGGTATCCCATTTCTTGGACATTATCCTCTTCTCCTGAAGTCTGGGGTGAAGAACAAGAAATGCCCCTTGGAAAAAAGCTATCTTAGAAAAGAACATTTTCTTCTTAGCCTTTCACATGCATGCACTCATCTCTAGTCAGAATTGCTATTACCCTACAGTTCCCACTGTGTGTATAATCAGCATCCCTCTCTCTGAATCCCCCCACTGCCCTCCTCCGCACAGGTTTTACCTGTTCATTTAATTATTAGTCCTGACATTTAATTATAATATTTACTAACTTGATAAAAATTTAATCTAATTTCAACTCTTAGGTGGGTGGGGCATGGAGAGAGGTAACCCCATCACTTTGATTAATAGCATGCAAGCTCTCTGGAAGAAGGGACCATGTTTCATTCGTCTCTATAGTGCCTGAAGAACTCAGGTCAGTGCACAGCAGGCCCTCAGTCAAAGCCAGCAAAATGAATTAGTGCCACTTCATACACTTCAGCTGGGCATTAGTATTAAAGTTTTCACCCAAAGTGAAGCTATTTCAAAAGCAATATGGAAACTGAATGTGTCAGGAGTCCTGGAAGTCTTACTTGTATTTGCAGTGATCCACAAGATGGACATCCTTTGCAGCTGGTTTCCCCAGGGTATCCTTTTAGTGAAAAGGAAATTATTAGTATTAGCAGTAATGACATTTATTGGCAACCACTGTGCAGCAAGCACTGTTAAACATTTCATCAACATTACCTCACTTAAGCCTCATAATAAACATACTCAGGAGGCATTATTATCTCCAATTTATAGAAAAGGAAGCCAACGTTATGAGGTAAGAACTTACTTGCTTAGAGTCACATGGCCCTAAGTAGAATTAGGGTTGTTTTTTTTTTTTTTTTTTGTCTTTTTTCTGTGTCCGGCAACGGATCGCAACCCTCAGTGTTGCCCCCGTACCGGACCGGGGACCGGCAACGGGATTGCAACCCTCGGTGTTGCTCCCGCGCCTCGCTCAGCCAGTGAGCGGGAACTGGTCTGTATGTGGGATCCAAACCCTCAGGCGGGAGCGCCGCCGCGCTTCCCAAGCGGCGCACTATCCAGTGCACCACCGGGCCAGCCCAGAATTAGGGTTTTAATTCAGGTCTGTCTGATTTGAGTTTAAGCTCACCTGAAGCCATGATGCCCTCCTTTGAACTCAGAGGTCATGATTTGCAGCACATTTCATTCTGTGTAAATTACACACACAGAAGGTAACAAGTGCTGGCTGGTGGGCTTAGGTGTGTAGCCCACATACAAATTGAACTGAGCATGCAAAGTATTTAAAAATAAATATTCAGACCACTGCCAACATTTATAGGTGTTTGAATATTTCTTGCAAAAATCTAGATTTCCAACTTTTCTTGGAGAAAAAAAAAAAAAAAGGAGATCTGGCAAACCGGGCTCCTGTTCCCACTTGGCAGCAATGGCCTAGAGCTGTTAGTGCTCTTTTGCTCAGGTGATGTAAAGGACTGAGCAAAACATCACCTGAGAGACCCTGAGGGCATCTAAGTTTGAGACCACCATGTACATTTTGCCCCCTTAGCAGATGGTAAACTCCTTGATGAGGGGAACAAGACTTGATGCTTTTGCAACCTTCCACACAACTTGTGTGTTGAATGAATATTTTTTTCATATTTTTATTATTTTCTTAAACTCATTGGCTCCTGTCTGATTAAAACTGTATCAAAGAATACATGCAACTCAGATATACCTAGTTTTCCCCAAGAAGTTTAAAGCTCTTTCTGACAGCATCCTCATATGGTATATGGAAATTCAGATGAGTAAATTTATGGCTTTAAGTTCTTTGATTAAGGCAAGAAGTCAGAGAGTTTAGAAGACAGAGTTGAACCCTAAACTGAAGATCCCAATTTTTGGCTTTATCTTAGAATCATTTGGGGAGTTTTAAAGTTATGATTCCTGGACCCTATCCCCAGACATTCTGAATCACTTGATTCATTTTTAAAGCTCTCTGGTTTAAAAGCCAGGGGTGAGAACTACTGGTTTAACCCAGGGGTTGGCAAACGACAGCCCATAGGCCAAATTCAACCCACTGCTTGTTTTTGTATAACCAATGGATTAAGAACATTTCTACATTTTCAAATGCTTAAAAAAAAATTTCAAATTTCAGCACCCATAAATAAAGTTTTTATTAGAACACAGCTATGCTTATTCATTTACATATTGCCTGTGCTGCTTTCATACTGCAAAGGCAGAGTTAAATAATTACAACACAGACTGTATGACCTACAAAGCCTAAAGTATTTACTATCTGGCCCTTTGCAGAGAAGTTTGTGACCTCGGGTTTAAACCTTCATGGTAGTATAATATACCAGTCATAATATGGCCAGAAAAGCAATGTGAGATTGAAAAAGGAGAATTTACATATATGCTAATACTGGTTCACGGAACTTTCTCTACATTCATCTCACCACTAAGAGGAAACCTAACCCCAAATTCTACCCAGGTCGCAATGTTCTTTGAGTTAGAATGTTCACTGCTGTAGTTCTATTCAGTTGATTACTTTCATAGATTTCCAGGCCTGGTTTTTGGTGTATTCTGCATCAACAAGTTTTGGATTTTTCCGAGATAGAAGAATGAGAGGATCTCGTTCTGGACTTGTCCTATAAAAGAAACACATGACAAAACTATGTGGCCTATACCATAATACTGTTCCCAGTCTCTGAAAGGTGAGCAGTATTAGGACCAAGTGCAATGACTTTATGCATAGAGGCACAATTCATGGTTACTGTGACAGCAGAGGGGGTGGATACTGAGTACTGAAGCATCTCGGCGGTCCAGGGCTGTTCCCACTTTTATCCTTTAGGGATGGGCAGTGTTTGGCCCTTCTCTGCTTGCATCTGGTTTTTAAGGATATATTGTTCTGGTCACTAGAGCTCTAACCCAGGACTGATTTCCCTTTTAGGAAAGTTCAAGGAGACTCTATAATCATTGGTATTCATAACTGTGTGACCTTCCCAGAAAAATGCACATATCCCCATATAATTTCAAGGAGGTCCAAAAACTCTTGAAGCCCAGGTATGAGCCCCAAGTTAAGAATCTGTGATCTCAAGATTTGAGAATCACAGAAGTTTGTAAGGAATAGTAAACAGTGGCTGGTCAGCCCATCTGCATCCTGCAGTTGACTGCCCAAGCAAAAAGGAGGGTAAATAAACACAGGGTACGATCTCTGACAGGGACTCACTGCAAAGACCTTCTCTCTTCCTGGTCTTTTCTATTCAATCTGTTCCACAGATATTTATTGTATATCTATATACCAGGTATTGTTCTTGGCACTGGGGATATGGAGCTGAACAACACAGACAGGGTCCCCTCATTGCCTTTTCTATTTCCCTCTTCTCTTTCCACCCTGCTTCCCTCTCCATTTTCACCAGTCTCAGTCTGTGCTCTAAACCCCTATTTGGCAGCCACACGGTCTGATGAAAAAGGCAGTCAGGAAATCTGGTCATGACTCCTGCTCTGCATTAACCAGCAGAGTGACTGTACTATGGTATGGTCATAAGCTACTCCTGGGAAACTGTAAACACAAAGACACCCATCTGTTCTGTTCAACACTATACAGTACAGTCAATGCTCAATGCGCTTGTGTTCTGTGTAAATGTCTGTTGAATGACTGGATGGATGAAATTTACTTCTTTGAATTTCACTTCAATTAAGAATGATTTGGGCAAATAATTTGAATTCTTTTCTAGTCTTAAGATTCTGTGATTCTACATTTATTTCTTAGTTAACTTAGCTTTCCCTTTAAGATACAGAGTTTGTTATACCCTCAAGATTATTATAATTTACATATTACTTGGAACAATATCTTTGTAAAATGTTATAAAATATAATCACCTCGATCCTCGGAAATATGCTGTAGAATTTTTCTTTTTCCATGGCCACTGTGCTGCTGACCTAAAAAGACAGATTTCTATTAGTTTCTATGTTTTCTTCTCAATTAAATAAGGATGTGTTTTAATCACTTTTGAAGGTTAGTTCAGACCTCATATATTTAAAGAAGTCTGATCAAGGCTACTCAAAAGAGAAAGACCTAAATGACACTATGTTTCCTTTTGCTTTCTTTTCATTGTTCTAGAGGTGTTAGCCAGTAATATTAACCAATCTATTGCCCCATTAATAAGTTAACATTGAAAGAAAAGCTCTCAAACCCTGAATGACATGTTTAGGGCTGTTTAATTTGGCAGAATGAGTATTTCCTCTCTACTTGAACTAAAATGTTAATGATAAACTTAATATATGAAGAGAACTGCAAAAAATATCAAATTGAATGATAGGGAAATCACTCTGACTTCATGTTTTGGATGTGTAAGAGGTGTCATCAGATTCAGTCTGATATTTGCAAAGCATCCTGGTATTCTTGAAACTGTACTCAGTGCTCTATAAAGTCCCTGAAACTCGGGTCTCAGTACACATTACCATGACCAGCCTTCCTTGCTGAAACTGCTAGCTCACAGATGCATCACTTCTAACTTTCGTCGTAGAAACCCTCCCTGCACAGAAGTCTGCTCAGCGTCTTCCTCTGAAAAAGGAGAGGAAGGCTGAACTGGAGTTAATGAGGGATTGGTGGGCTAAATTACAGTAATGGAGAAACCTGGGATAAACTTTCTAGGTATAGGTCCTTTTCAGATATGTATAGTGTCATGTTACTCATTTTTACTACCTGAAAGCACTGCTCAGTATTTTCCAGACCCTCAGATTTCTCCCGTTACCTAACCTGGCTCATCCTCTAGCCTCTTCTTGCTGGATCACCCTTTACCTGATTCTCCAGCCCATCAATCAATGGCCAGAACTATCTTTTGTTTCCCCCCATACTTCTCCTACCAAAATACAAACACTATAGCACTGGATTTGTTTGGTTTTAGTAGAAAAATGATACATGCTCATTACATAAAATTATAATAGAAAAGAATAAAGATAAAAGTAAAAAAAATCATCTGGAATCTCCTACCCACAGATAAATATAATGTTTTAGTGAAGAATTTCCTTCCAATCATCTTTCCATATTAGTGGCTGTCAACTGGGGATGATATCCACCTCCCACCTCTCCCACTGCCCCCCCGTACATTTGGCTATGTTTGTAGACACTTTTGTTTGTCACTACTGGGGGATTGCTACTAGCATTTAGTGGGTACAGGCCAGAGATGCTGCTAAACATCCTGCAATAAATAGAACAGCACCCACAACAAAGAATTATCCAGCTCAGAACGTCAACAGTACCAAGACAAAGCCTTGCTTTATTGAACAGAGGTTATATCATACATGCTTTTAGGTAGCCTTCTTAATGGGAAATATATTATAAATAATAATATTAGCCAACACCTATATAGCACTTACTATGTTCCAGAAACTATTCTAAGTGCTTTATATATATCAGGTCATTCTCACAACCTCATGAAGTAGGTTTTATCATCTCTATTTTACAGATGAGGTCCTTGAGGTTAAGCAACAAGCACAGAGTCACAGAGCTAATAAGAGCCAGAATTTGAACCCAGAGTCCCGGTTTTTAAGCCCTAATCTACCTTGCCTTTCCATTCATGCATGGTATTCCATCTTACAGTCATGACATAATTCACTTCCTCCCTTATTAATGGGCTTTTAGGTAGTTTCCAACTTTTTGCTCTAAGAAACAAGATCGTAGTGAACATCCTTAAATAAACATCTTTGCACACTTTTCTAATTAATTTCTCAGGATACAGTATGGAAGTGGAATGGCTGGGTCAAGAGATATATACATTTTCAATTTGGGGATATATTGCCAAACTAGCTAACCAAAACTACATCAATTTATACTCAAAGTTACTTCTCTTCATTTCCTTGGTCTCTGAGAAAGCTGTATTTAATATACACAGACTTGAACTGTGTACCTTCACTGTTTTTTTCCTCCTTCGTTCTCCCTCCTACCTACCTGCCCCTCAAAAGACCTACGTTAGAACTTTTTTCTCCAGACAAGTGTTAATGATGGCAACCACCACAGCCTGGTGCTGCCCCAGCCCTCCTTTTTAAACCCCCTCTGGCAGTAGAAGAAAAAATCTTTAAATCTACAGGGAACACTGAATTCTTCTACAGAGTGAAAAGTAAGTCGATGGGGACAAACTCCCAAGAGATTATAAAAATACAAAAATGGCAGGCAGACATCAATGCAGATATATAAACAAGCAGATTATCAAAGTTTCAAGGTAAGAAATAAAATCCACATTGCTAGAGATTCTTCTGAATGGAGGGCTCTAAAAAACAAAATTGTAATTCTATAATCATGAGTAAATTCAATTGAAGAATAAAAGGGGAAGGTATCAAAAGAAAAAAATGATCAGATAATATTAGATTTTAAAACATATTCTATCTCCCCAAAGATTGCTTATTAGTCCACACGGGGGAAAACAGTAACTACACAGTGGAAGAACTGGATAATATCTCAACCAAGTGATCAAAATTAACATCAGTAAAGAGAGGTGGATGAACACAAAATCACTTATGTAAGTTTTTGGCCCAGTGACACATAAATTGAATCTAATCATAAGGAAAGACAAAAGCAAACTGAAGAACATTCTGCTATAAAAAAGTAGCCTGTATTCTTCAAAAAAGCTGATGTTATGAAAGAGAAAGACTGAAGAGCTGTTCCAGATTAAAGGAGACTAAAGAGACATGACAACTAAATGCGGTATGTAATCCTGGACTTTGTCCTATACTGGAGGGGGAAAATGCTCTACAGGATATTATTGGGATTAAGGATTGTGTTAATATTGAATTTGCTTATTGCAGTGCAGTTATGAAAGAACATCCTTGTTCTTGGGAAATACACATTAAAGTATTAAGGGGTAAAGAGTCATAAGGTATGCAACATACTCTTAAATAGTCCAGAAAACAACAAACTATGTAGATATTACATATGTAGCCTAAACACCCATCAAAGGAAATATCAAAGTAAGCTATTATCTACGCAATGGAATACTATGCTGCCGTTAAAAACAATGAGGTTGTTTCATATGTACAGACATGGAAAGATTACTTAGAAATACCAATAAGTGGGGAAAAAGTTGCTTAGGTTATATATATTTGTAAATTTTTATGAGCATGTATAGGTTCCATAATCAGAAAAGATATTTTTTTAAAAGAGTTTTAAAAAAGGAGCTGTACAGCAGGAAAGGAGCTACGAAAAGAAGGAAGAATATAGAAAGGGTATTTGTGAGTACCTGAAAAAAAAAGAAGTGGGGATTAGAAAACTCAGGCCAAAGCCAAGAATAACTTAGAGAAAAGAAGGTTAAAGACTCTCCCCCAGCCCCACCCCAAAGAAATTATGTTCAAAACCAAAAATAAACAAGAAACAATGGTATCAATGTCTGGAGAACACAAGTAACATTAACTTGCCAAGTAGACAGGATAATGCAGCCAGAAACCTGGACTTCAGGCCTAGATTTGCTTCTCACCTGGACCAAGTCACTTAACCTTTCTAAGCCTTCATTACCTTATCCCTGACAATTCTCAGCTACAGTTCTATGAAATATGAGACTAAGTTATTGCTGGAGTTTGGATGTGTTGTCCCCTCCAGAACTCATGTGGAAATTTGATCCCCAATGTGGGAGTGTTGGAAACTGACTGCGTCATGGAGGTGGATCCCTCATGAATGGATTAATGATCTCCCTGGGGGAGGGGGGCGTAATGAGTGAGTTCTTGCTCTATTAGTTCCCGCGAAAGCTTGTTGTTTATAGGACCCTGGCACCTCCTCTCTCTCTTGCTTCCTCTCTCTTGCTTCCTCTCTCACCATGTGATCTGCTTGTACCCGCCAGCTGCCTGCCACTTTTCCACCATGAGTAGAAGCAGCCTGAGGCCTGTGCCAAAAAAAGAGGTTTTCTTTTCTTTCTTTCTTTTTTTTTTTTTCCTTTTTGTCTTTTTCCGTGTCCGGCAACGGATCGCAACCCTCAGTGTCGCCCCCGTACCGGACTGGGACCAAACGGGATTGCAGCCCTCGGTGTTGCCCCCACGCCTCGCTCAGCCAGTGAGCGGGAACCGGTCCGTATGTGGGATCCGAACCCTCGGCGGGAGCGCCGCCGCGCTTCCCAAGCGGTGCACTACAGCAGTGCGCCACCGGGCTGGCCCGAGGTTTTCTTTTTAAATTACCCAGTCTCAGGTATTTCTGTTATAGCAACACAAAACAGACTAAAACAGTTATTTTTTTAAAAATTTCCAAATTAAGGGGCCGGCCCGGTGGCGCACTGCGCTAGTGCGCCGCTTGGGAAGCGTGGCGGCGCTCCCGCCGCGGGTTCGGATCCCACATACAGGCTGGTTCCCGCTCACTGGCTGAGAGAGGCGCGGGGGCAACACCGAGGGTTGCGATCCCGTTGCCGGTCCCGGTCCGGTGCGGGGGCGACACTGAGGGTTGCGATCCGTTGCCGGACACGGAAAAAGACAAAAAAAAAAAAAAATTTCCAAATTAAGGGGCCGGCCCGGTGGCGCACCGCGCTAGTGCGCCGCTTGGGAAGCGTGGCGGCGCTCCCGCCGCGGGTTCGGATCCCACATACAGGCTGGTTCCCGCTCACTGGCTGAGAGAGGCGCGGGGGCAACACCGAGGGTTGCGATCCCGTTGCCGGTCCCGGTCCGGTGCGGGGGCGACACTGAGGGTTGCGATCCGTTGCCGGACACGGAAAAAGACAAAAAAAAAAAAAAAAAATTTCCAAATTAAACCTATTGGAGAAGAGACTCATTTTTTACCCAGAGGGCTCTAATTGCCACTGAAGAATGTGGTTCCTTCTTCACTAAGGAGACATTCTCATAATACCCTTTGAATCTTTAGCCACACTTAGGAGAGGTGAGACATATTTGTGGAAGTAAAGTTGAATTAAATTATTGCTTTCCTTATACCTAAGAGAAGACCTATAAAGACTGTTTCTGTAAGTTCCCTAATGACGCACCAATGTTGTTTGAATCATTAACGTAAAATGTAGCTAGGTAAGAAATACCTATAGCTTGGATGACCTAGACAATCTAAATTCTGAAATGCTGGCAGGACAGTGTCAACAGGCCAAGGCATGTCTCAGTCATGAATCAGAGAGGGTCTGGAATAAGCTTGCATTTGAGATACTTACGGGACATTTATGTTCCCTCATTCCACCTAAAGTACTTAGCTCTAAATCATCAAGTACCTTTATGTTCTTCTAAGAAACTTTCTATCCTCCCCACAAGACTGTCATCCATTTTTCTGATTATGAATGTAATTCACTATTATTTAAAGAACCTTAAAACTACAGAAAAATTTAAACAAGAAAACAAAAGGCTCCCAGAATGCCTTCCACAGAGGCATTGCTGATAGTTTAGGATAGATTCCTCTGCCCTTTTCTATGGATATGTAAGTATTTTTATACACATACAAAATTACTATGCTATAAACAGTTTTGGTTTTTTAATTTTTAACTTAAAAGTTAGTCATTTTAAAGTAAATAATTGGTTATATTCTACAGCTTAATTCAAGAAACAAACAGGAAAAAAATAAAACCTTTTTAAAAGACCTACCTTACCAGATCTTCTCTGAAGAGGTCCCACCGTCCAAGACCTGTAGGATAAATTGGCCAAACAGCAGGTCCCCCTTCCCAAAATGTCCAAGCAGGATACATGATATCGTGGTACTCTGATGTCTTTGATAGAAATAGAGAGGTTGTTCTAAATCAGTATCTGAACATAGCAAGAAGCAGCAAACTGCATTCATGTCAGAGGATTTGGACAAAGGTCTTGCTCTAGTCACAATGCCAACAATATACTTTCCCTAGTCTGCAGAGCCTAGGCTCTAGATATTAAAAGACAAAAGTGACCATGGATTAAAATTCATGGGCTCACTGAGCCCCAGAATTTAGAATCAAACTAAAGGTCAACTTTTTCAGTTCCCCAATATTATTTTTCTAGAGTATACACACTATTAAGGTTTTTAGCTTAAGGAAATAATATACCCAATTCTGAATAATCACAGAGCTCTCTCGCCATTTAACTGCTATTATACTTGGAATTTATACTGTCTTACCAGGTCTTGGTTATTTTCTAGTAGGTCTTCTGAGAGCAAGAAGCAGGAAATACAGCACAATGGTTAAGAGCGTGGGCTCTAGAGACATATCATATCAATTTGAATGCTGACTCCACCTCTTTACAACTCTAGGCAAGTTAATGGGGCCAGCCAATCAGATCAGTTGGTTACAGCGGGGTGTTGTAATACCAAGGTTAAGGGTTCAGATCCCCTTAATGGCCAGCCGCCAAAAAAAAAAAAAAAGACGGATTACAACTCTAGGCAAGTTAATGGGGCCAGCCAATCAGATCAGTTGGTTACAGCGGTGTGTTGTAATACCAAGGTTAAGGGTTCAGATCCCCTTAATGGCCAGCCGCCAAAAAAAAAAAAAAAAAAAAAAAAAAAAAGACGGATTACAACTCTAGGCAAGTTACTTAATCTTCCTATACCTCAGTTTCCTTATCATTGTAATGGGGGAAATAATAATATCAATAATACTATTTACCTAATAGGCTTATTTTGAATATTAAATGAGTTAATACATGTAAAAAGCTTAGAACAATATCTGGCACAGAACAAATACTTAATAAGTGTTGGCTAGTGTTATCCAACACTGTGGCACTGTTGAGCTCACACTGTTTGGCCAATAAATTCTTAGTTATTCATTGATTGGTGTCAAAAGTGCCAATGGGAAGAATGGGGAAGGGAGTGTTACCACACATCTTTTGAAGAAAGTTTGAAACAATCTGTTCACTTTTTATGGTTACTTCTGTTCAAAATCTGTCCACTGATAAACCTCTAACTCTACTGTTTCTTCCGCTGGAATTACGTGGGTAATATAGTGTTTGCCTTCTCTCAAATACTTAAACAATGGCAACAGAAGCTGCATAATTAACTATGAAGTTGACAGATTAATATCCCTCCCTTGGAAACTAGAAGTCACCTATTAAAAAAAAAAAAGGAGGGAAGTGAAGATGAAAGAAAAGTTAGCACACTGATGGTCATATTTTACTATCCACAGAAACAACAGACAAATAACAAACACAAAGTCCTTACTGACTTACATGGGAGCCTCTATCTGTTCTTGTGGGAGAGTTTCACATAAACAATGGAACTAAACACTTTTCAGAAATGAGGCTAAACCACGGGAAATGCAATATAAATGTAGCCCCAGCCCATTCGCAATACAGGGAATAAACCAGTCTGGAGAGAAAGTAAACTTGATAAAGAAAAAGTGGGGATAAAAGGTCCCTTTACTCTAGAGAAGCCAGATCAGAAATAGTGTTCCTCTTCTCAGAGTCCATAGGTGTTTCCTAATCCCACTCTTCCTCCACAGAATCTTCCATCCACTCTCTTCTCGCCTCCCCACCCCCACCCCCACCCCCAAATGCTTTCATACCTAGTCTCCAGGGAACCGAGACCTGTCCCTGCCAATACACCATTTGCATGAACCTGTGCAGTGACAAGATATTCACTGTCCCAAGTTCTACAAGCCCACAGGTGTGTCCTAGATACTCCTATCCTCTGCAATGAGTGCAAAAGATCATCTTTTCTCATAACCCTCTTGGCTATCCCAGGCCTATCCCCTCAATGCGCTACTTAGACACAAACTGGGTAGAGTTATCTGGCACCTTCAGGTTCACTTTTAGCCATGCTGGGCCCCTGAAATACAGTGACAGGATAAACGATACCCAGCGTTATGGCTGATATATACATTTTTGGAACTCAACAACTTTTTTGAGTGAAGGTATTCCCTAACTCCAAGCCCATGAGCTTTCTCGGACTCTTCTCTCCCCTGCTCTGTAGAATCTCTGAGCCCCACCTGTGATGTCTTGTAGGTTCCTCAGGTCTCTCACTTCCTAGCCTCCATTCCTAGCCCTACAGACACTTAAGCAATCTTACTCACGTTACTTATGTACGGGTCCTCAACTCCATCTTCTCAGTCTTACTGCTCAACTACTGTGACACTAACAGGTACACAGACCCATTCCTGGACCACAGGCCTCATCCTCATCCTTACTCATCAGACTCTGTCATAGGACAATGATCTCCTGCTCATCCATTCCCCCATGTGGCTCTTCCTGTACATACCTTACTGAAGGAGAAGACTGGGATGGCAGGCTCCATCCATTTAGGAACCTGAGGATAATCTCGTACATTGATCACCATCTCCATGTCAGGGAGGCGCCTGATAACTTCCAAAATAAAGTGTTCAACACCACTACACCTGTCAACCAGAAATACCACAAATTCACCAGAGCAGGGCCTACAGGCTCTAGGACAAGGCAGGGCCCCCTTCACACTTTAAAGTAAAAAATCAGCCAGTGTTCAGAACATCAGCCTACTACAAAGTCTCCAGAAAGCAATGCTTCTAAAGAGACTATTGTATAAGTTATCATTCCTAGCTAAGCTGCTCCAGTTTACAATACTTAGTAAAGTTTTCCAAATAAACCATCATAGCATTGAAGGGAATATTATTGCTACTCCCACTACTTCTCTATTCATTCCCAGTTTATTTTCTTTATTTCCCTTATATGAATTAGTTTTGACTAGTAGGCAAGATACAAATTCTGATGAAACTAGCAAAACTAATTTTCTAACTGTGTTCCTCTGCTTTGCTTCTCACAAAGACACCATTTTTACTTCCACTATAATTAAGTCTTACAGTTCATGAAGGAAAGCTAGAAAGGCTTTCATTACCTTCAACCAGAATATAGAACACTATCAAAATCAGTTTTGGGCTGGCCAGTTAGCTCAGTTGGTTAGAGCATAGCCTTATAATACCAAGATCATGGGTTCAGATCCTGGAACTGGCCAGCTGCCAAAAACAAAACAATCAAAATTACTTTTGCAAGCCAGAAAAAGTGTTACATACATGACCATGAATATTGTAACTTTGCTTTCTGACTAGATTCATTGAACATCACAAAGGACTTCTTAAAAGAAAGAGAAGATACACTGACAGTTTAGCTTTGTTTCTGCCCCATCCTTTGAGGTCCTTACCAGCACCATAGTAGGGGCGGTGTTTTAAGGCTTGGTCAAAATTTTCTGGCAGCATGGAAATGGCTGACTTAAAATTTTGTTTTATATATAGAGAGATAACTGTTTTATATAGACAGAGATAACTGCAAAAAATATCAGTGGTTCATAAATACAGGAAAAGATGCTTACCTGTATTAATAATGAAGAAATGTCAATGAAACTAGACGCCAATTTTACCTATCAGATTGGCAAAGATCAAGACGTCTGATAAAACACAGTGTTGGCTGAAGGTGTGAGGTCTATTCAGAGCACTTGATGCAGGTGGTGGAAGTGTAAACAGACACAACCTCTCTGGAGGACAATTTGCTTCTATTTATCAAGATTTTAAAAAGACATTAATTGGCCTAGTTATTCCAATTCTAGGAATTTAGCCTACACATATATTTACATGAGTGCTCAAAGGTATATGTACAAGGATGTTCACTGCAGCACTGTTTGCATTAGCCAAAAATAACAAGAGTGTGGTGAGGAATAATTTAAATGTCCATGGATAGAGGACTGAATAATGAAATCTATACAATGGATTATTATGCAGCATGAAAGAATGAGGTGCTCTCTATGTATGTACTCTTATAGAACAATCACAGAATCTACTGTTCTATGGAAAAGTAAGCGGCAGAACAGAAGATATAGCATGTTCTAGTTTGCTGATGAGTCTAGATGCTTATAAATGCACAGACTGTTTCCAGAAGGATATATAACAAACTATGCAGGTAGTGTTTTGAAAAGAAGTCTCAAAGAGTAGAGGTCTGGGGGTCTAAGGTGGAAGAGAAACTGCTGTTTCACTGAATAACCTTTTGAGTTATCCACATATTTCACTGTGTGCATGTAATATTCTTTTGATACAAAAAAAAAATCTAGTTAAAAAGTTAAAAATAATTATCATTGCAATACAATTTACACATTACAGCTAAAACACTTGTATTTTCTTTCATATTCAGCTTTTAAAACAGCACTCTCTCATATGCTATATGATTCCATTTATATAAAACTTTAGAAAATAATCTATAATGAGGGGGGCCGGCCTGTAACACCAAGGCCACGGGTTCGGATCCCACATAGGGATGGCTGGTTCGCTCACTGGCTGAGTGTGGTGCTGACAACACCAAGACAAGGTTAAGATCCCCTTACCGGTCATCTTTAAATTAAAAAAAAAAAAAAAAAAAAAAAAAAAAAAAGAAAATAATCTATAATGAGAAAGCAGATCAGTGGATATGTGGGGGGAGGAAGATATGAAGGGGGCAGGAGAGAGGGATTGCAAAGAGGCAAAAGGAAACTTTGGTTGTGATGGATATCTTCATTACACTGGCATAAACATACATCAAAGCTTATCAAAGTGTATGCCTTTTTTTAATAGACAAATAATAATTGTACATATTTACGGGGTATAATGTGATATTTGAGATACGTTTACATTGTAAAATGAGTAAATTAAGCTAATTAACATATCTCACTTCTCTTATTTTTTTTGTGAAAACATTTAAATTGTACACTTTAAATATGTGTAGTTTATGCCAACCACACTTCAATAAAGCTGTTATTTAAAAATACAATCACTCCTCATCTTTGATATGATTTAATCTCTAGTGTTAATTAGATGGACCTCTAGTTTCTCAGCAAAATCCCTCAGCTCATCCTTGAAATGCTGAGTTTATATTTTGTTTGGTTCAAAACTGAATTTTTAAAATGTCATACGAATTTCTTAAACTGTATGAATTAAAAGTATCTAGATATAGAATGATATTATTTGTAGCTAGATGGCAATATTTGAGATATTATACAACTGTGTGCATTTCATTAAAGACAGTGGTTGGGAATATTTCATTCTATTTGTATTTTGTCCATCTCTGTTTTCCTTAATTGTCTATGTAGCTGGGATAAGGCACTTTCAGTTTCATTGGAAATACAGACTATTTTATTGCCAATGAAAGATCCTGGGGTCCCTTAAGAACATTTATAACAACTCATGTTTCTGACTCAAATGCTCTGAGGTCAAGAATAAGACATATGTGCCTTTCACAAACTTTGAAAGTATTTCATCTGGGAATTGTTTTTTTTTGTTTTTTGTTTTTAAAAGATGACCGGTAAGGGGATCTTAACCCTTGGCTTGGTGTTGCCTGCACCACGCTCAGCCAGTGAGCGAACTGGCCATCCCTATATAGGATCCGAACCCATGGCCTTGGTGTTATCAGCACTATAGCCTCCCGAGTGAGTCACGGGCCGGCCCTCATCTGGATATTGTGCGAAAACCATTAAACATTGGGTAAACTTTTGAAGTCCAACCATGTCTACATTCATATTTTACTTCTCATTTGTGGAAATTAGAAATTCCTCTATGCTTATACTTTGTATTTAAAGTCTCTAGTATTGTCCCAATTAATGAAACAAATGTCTGTTTAAAATACCTTAATGATTTTCCCCACTACAACCTTATTTCCTCCTGACACTTACTATCCAAAATGTAACTGATTTCCTCAGGGTTGTGGGATTATTAAGTGATCTCTTTTTGTTGTTGTTTTCACATATTTTGACAGTAAATATGTATTTATTTGTAATAAAGTTGCTGTTAAAGGCAAATAATATAAATCTTTAAGTCTAAATGAATGCATTTTTCTTGCAACACTGTACATTTTACTTTTATTGATAAATAGGGACTGTTTAGAAAGAGGATCTTTAGGGGCCGGCCCGGTGGCACGTGCGCCGCTTGGGAGCGCGGTGGCGCTCCCGCCGAGGGTTTGGATCCCACATACAGACCGGTTCCCGCTCACTGGCTGAGCGAGGTGCGAGAGCAACACTGAGGGTTGCGATCCGCTGCCGGACGCGGAAAAAAAAGACAAAAAGGAAAAAAAAAAAAGAAAGAGGATCTTTAGGGGCCGGCCCGGTGGCACGTGCGCCGCTTGGGAGCGCGGTGGCGCTCCCGCCGAGGGTTTGGATCCCACATACAGACCGGTTCCCGCTCACTGGCTGAGCGAGGTGCGAGAGCAACACTGAGGGTTGCGATCCCGTTGCCGGTCTCGGTCCGGTACGGGCGAGACACTGAGGGTTGCGATCCGCTGCCGGACGCGGAAAAAAAAGACAAAAAGGAAAAAAAAAAAAGAAAGAGGATCTTTAAAAAGGGAATACCATGCCCCTGGGCTTTGTATCTCTTAATTTTATAAAGATCTGAATTAAAAAAAAAAAAAGGAGGGTTATCATTTTGTGTTTGTAATGCTGCTTAAGTCCAACTTCCAGGCTCAGTCTGTGACCCTCCCTGTTCCCCCCCAACCCTCAGCCCACTGACATGTTACCTCAACTCTCACAGCTGAAGTCCTGGCTACTGTAATTTGTGGCCCTAGTTACTTCTTTTGACTTCATCTCCACTCAAATACTGAGTATCTAGAACAATATCTGGGCCATGAAACACACTAAGTAAATACCTATGCTTCTCCTCCTCCTTCAGCCTGTCTTACTCCTGCAAGGTCTCCTCAGCCTGCTTCCTGCAGCTAGTACATCTGGGGAAGGAGCACAAGGGGCAGAGCCACAGCCAGTACAACCAGTGATGTGCCCCAGCCTCACAAAGACAGAGGAAGCTTTGATGGAGGAGCTGACAAAAAAAATTCCCAGGCAAGGAAAAGAACTTGTCACTATTTTGTAGTCCCCTTAAAACATGAGGAGGGATTCTCTTGTCAGTCTCCTGAATTAGCTTCTCTATTAGAACTTTAAGTAAGCTAATAAGTAATGATGAGATCAGAAAATACATCCAACTCATAATTCTTACCTCGAGGGAAACATGCAGTCATTCTCTCGGTATAATCTGTTCTTAATGATCTGATAGTGGGTCCCTAGCTTCCGTCTGACTACCTCTGTCATCATCTTCCTGGAGATACCTCCTCGGAAAGGAGTCAGAGCCTCTTCTATGACACTGGCAAAGAATGGGAATCATCAAGGAAACAGGCTGAGAAAGCAGTACCATTCTACCTCCTTCCTAAGTGAAATTAGGTTTCATATTAGAGAACACAGTAAGCTGATGGAAAGAACAGAGGGCAGAAATGAGCAACTCTTCTCCACCAGCACCCTTGGTAATCTAAAACACCAAACACAACAAAGCCACAAAAAGTAAGAAGTAAGTCAATGTCTCTTTTCCTCCATCTGGGTTGCCCCTCCCTCGCCTGCTCCATAGTCTTCCTTCACTACTCATACAACAACCACGTCCTCCCCAGTTGCTGCAGTCCTACTGACATCCCCTCCTGTGGATCCCACAGCGGATATGGTTTATGCCTTACAGACTAACTCTGTCTGAGACCCTTGTTCTGGTCTGTCTGGCCTGCACCACTCACACCTACTCCTGCAGCCTGACAGCAGCAACCAGAAATTGCACTGTTTTGTATCCCTTTTAAAGTTCAGTACACAGTAAGTTTCCAATATCATAAGAATCAGGTTAATTTTATGAGAAGTCAGAATAACATAATGAGGAGCTAAAAAGACCCTGTCATTTAGCGGTGAGGGATGTGAGACCCAGGGAAATTAAGTGGCTTGCGGGGTGGGGGGGTGGGGGGGGAGGAATTAGTGGGAGTTCTGAGACTAGAACCCAAGTCTGCTTTGAAGTTTCTACCATACCATGCACCAGCCCTCATATGCATATTTTAAAGGTAACCAACAGGAAATTTATTATTAGATTCACTGACAAATATGTTTATTCCTTCAACTATATTTATTGAGTACTTACTGAGGGCCAGCATGAGGGATACAACAGTGAATGAGACACAGACCCTGACCTCAAGAAGCTTGCCGTCCAGTGGGAAAAACAGATAAGCACATGCCCTAAATCCCACAGGGAGACGACTCAGCGGTAATGCAGAGGCCACCTGGGCCTTTTCTATCCCAGGGCATTTCTTCTTAAAATGCTTGGCTCTCTGACGACTGCAATCAAGGTCTCTTCAGGGATCTTAGGCTACTATCTTGTGACAAAAACTAAATTCTTAAAGACATATCAAAGAAAAGTACTTACCCATGGTAGCAGCTGCAGTTTTGACTTGAACATGGTTCATAATTCTCCAAAGACCTGTCAATTTGGTCAATAAATACCTTCCATTTTGAACCTTCAAAAAGTGAAGCAAATTAAGAGTTTAACAACATACCCCAGAACACTCTTATTTGCTAGCAGCAGGCAAGCAGAACCAACAGAAGGTCAAAACTTTCAGAAATCCTATCCCAATCCGCCGGGAAGGATTTTTTAACTCCCCAGCGCTCACGTCAAGTCTGCTCCTCTGCCCGGGCGTCAGGTATCCATGAAATTGTAAAATTCCCAAGCTGACTGGCCGGTCCTCAGAAGGCTATGGAAACACTGGATAGTGTCAAGGATTCCCACCTTCTACTAATCAAATTCAGCCGCATAAAGAGAACCAATTAAAAGCCACAGACATTAACCCTCCGTTCATCTCTTCTGGCAACACATATACACACACAGGAAATTCTCCCCCCAGAGTGTTTTGGGGAGGTACAGAGTAGCCAAACGGGGCGATACGTGCGGGTGAACAAGGGAATTCCCTCTCCTCCCTATCACTTCGAATTCCGGAGGATGGGTTACTCTCCAGGCGGGGGCAGAGACCCAGACACCCTCACTCTCCGTCCCCGGGTAGCCCGGTGCCTGCTGCCCAGCTCTGCGCTACAGCGGCCACAGCATCCTCCAGGGCGCCGGCCGCGCCGGGGAGTGAAGGGGCGGGGAGCGGCTGCAGACCCCGGCCAGTTCCCGAGCCCGAGCGCCAAGCTCGGCCCTGCCCGGGGCCCACCTGACTCCTTCTGGCGGCCCAGCACTGGGGGCAGGAGCAGCAACAGCAGCCAGCGCCGAAGCGGCCAGCTCGACCGCCCCTCCATGGCCCGCTGACTCGCTGCGGCGCCGGCGGAAGCGCGGCCCCTCACAAACATGACGCGAGAGCCGCAGCACGTGGGCCTCGGGCCGCCCCGCACAAAGATGGCCGCGCCGCTCCCCTCCCCCGGCCCCAGCCGGGTCTGCGGCGGAGTTTCCCTGGGAGAGCGGCGCCCGGAAGCTGCGGAGAATGCTCAGCTCACTGTCCTCCCTCCCCAATATCCCCTGGGAAAATACGTCTAATACTGGTGATTCCTTCTGTTCTATAACATACCGAAAACTTCTTATTCTCTGTCGCCAGAAACCTGAAGGTCAGAGGGGAATACATTTCTTGCCCACAGCTTCAGTTAGTGGCACAGCAGAGCCTTGTCACAAAGCCTGGGCTAGATAGTTCTTTCTACAACATCGAACTGCTTCTTATTAAGTAGCATGGATTTGTTGAGTATGTAAAGGTGTACAGCACCGTTAGACCCCCCAAAGGGTCGCAAATAGTTAATAGGTCCCGTTGTAATAGGAATTTATAATAGTTGAGGTGACTTACACATGAGAAAAAAATGGTGTGTTAAATAAAATTTATGGGAGGCCATTGTTTTGGACTGAGCTCCTGCACTAGGCTCCTTCAGACCACACTAGAACTAGAATGGAGTCACAAGTCCTAGTCAAACTGAATTTTAAAATGGGCCAGTTTTTCAGAAAAACAGGAGATTCACAGCAACCAATCAGAAGGGGCCCAGTCCACTTGAGCAGGCATTATAAAGAAGTCACCTGTTTAAAGTCTGTAAGGAAAATAACTGAAATAACCAACTCACTTTTTGGTCTTTATTTATGTCTTTTTCAGCCCTTTTCTGCGTATAAAGCCAACCCCCTCTGTTCAGCTCATTGGAACACCTTTCTTTTTCACAGATGGGATGCTGCCAATTCATAAAAGTCAATTAGGTCTTTAAATTAAATTTGTTGAAATTTTGTTTTTGACAGTGGACAGTATAGGTATATGTTGACCTAAAAAAGTAACTGAGGCCAAATACATATAGTAAGGATTTATTGAGCCAATATGACGATTGCAACCAGGCAGATGCATAGTCAGGTTGCCTTTAAGAAATGTGTTCCAAACAGGGCCATCAAGGAGCTGCCTGATTTGCTCAGTTGGTGAGAGCATGGTCAATGGTTTGGATACCCTGTACCGGCCAGTCGCCAAACAACAACAACAACAACAAAAACCACCAAGAAAACAAAGAGGGCCAGCAGAGCTTAGCATTTTATAATCACAAGATGGGAGAGTTGTCAAAGGAGAGAGGACAGCGCTGCCTACTTTATCAGGTTTTCTACTGGTTGAACATGACTTAGATTTTGGATTGTTACTAGGTTACATAAGAGTTACAAGAAGCATTCTAAGTTATATTATGGCTTTCTAGTGCCATTAAGTCTGCTTCTAAGTGAAACTGGTCTCATGATAACGTTTTCCAGGACAAGTCAATGTGACTACTGATTTATCCCAGAACTCCCAAGGGACTACAATTTAGCTGAACTAGTTAGAGCAGATTCTTTTGGTTATTATAGTGATCGTATAACTACAAATATTTAATGTGGAATATACTATAAACCATATGTACTTCAGAGGGCCTGGTTTTCCAAAGCCTTGCAGTTTCAAATATTGACTTTGCAAGGACAGGAAATTTTCCTCAGGCTATAAGTCTCTGGTGTGAGATAAAGAATTGTGGCACAGCAAGCAGGTTGCAGGCTCAAAGACAGACTAGTTACTGATTGTTATGTAAAGATACTGAGAAATTGCTATAAGAAGGAATGTTTGCTAAGATCAAGCTTGTGTTGATAAGACCACTTAATTGCCTTCATGGAATGTCATCTGGCTTGTTTCACTGAAAGTTACCAGCCTATATTGTTAAACTATAACCCCACCTTTGTTCTCTTCCTGTAACTTCCTGGTCTGGAAAATAAATGCAGGAAGAGAACCCCAATTCGGCATTAATTTTCCCAAGGAAGGGTGTCTCTCGCTTGAGCATTCCCAAGGGAAGTTAACCGCTTTGGGGCCTCTCACTGCTCAGAGAGATGGGCTTTGAGTAATCCTTTGCATCTCTGTCACCCAGGGGAAGTGGGGTGACAAATTGTGGGGGGCGAAGCAACACAAAGCGTGAGGGGCAAAGCAACACAAAGCAACAATTCATTGTCTAAAATGTGCATAGTAACATCCTAGGCTTCGTGGAAATACAGAGAAATACAGTACAAGACCATATCTGTGCCCCCAAGGAGTTTAGAACTAGAAGACAAATATGCTTTCCCAGAGATAATTTATAATTTAAGGCAACATGTATGTGCTACTGATTTCAGTGGAGGAAAAGATCAATATGATCTGGAAATATGGAGAAAGGGGTAGGAGGAATGTATTTCAGACTGAAGAAAAGGAAATGTTGGGGTTAAGTTGCAGTTAAGGAATAATGTGCTGGAGACACTAAAAATGTGGAAGCCATAATTTGCAGAAGGTGGAGGTAGAATCTGGATTGACAGTAGTGAAGGATTTAGGATGCATGTTGAGGAATAATGTCAGATAAAATAATGTTTATTAGCTAACAATGGGTCATATCAAAATAAATACTTCATCAAAAGCAAATAACTAAGACAGTGTACTATATAGATGAATATTGCAAAAACCTCCACTTTCTAAGTTAGTCTAAAATGAATATAGTGAAGAATAATTTTTTTAAACTTTAATAGGAGTCTTTATTTTCTATAACCACAACTTTCTGTGAGCAGAAGTCTTTGCCCGGCTTCTATGCTGCATATAATTTTTACAAGTTTATTACCCACAGAAACAGGGAGCTGTTTCTTGGATCCAAAACAAGATAAAAAAAGAAAATGAAGGTTAGGGTTAAAATAGGCTCTTCTTTGTAAAAGAATAAGCAACGAAAATTTCCTAGGATTGGTGATAAAGTGATTTTATTAAATTAAAACAAAATTACCTTGAATAGAGTAAAATATCTACTGTTACAAATAACATTAAGACATGTGAGGTCTGGATTCTAAGATGGTGACGGGAATGGAGCAGCCGTGCCAGGAGACAGCGCGATCCTGAGAAGTGTGCACTGTGATACCAGAATACTATTTGCATCTCCAAGAGCAACAAAAAACGAATAAATCTTTCAACAATGAACCTACATCGACAAACAAGCAACAACAGGTTCGAGGTTTTAGGGCCGACACAAAAGAAGACTCCTGAGAGCGCCCAAGCCCTGCTGCGGGTACAAGCGAGCAGCCCAAGACAACAAAGGCCAAGTAAATCTGCTGAGACGACACAGAAACGGAGTGGAACGCGCCGGACCGGCCCAACCCTGCAAGCTCTGTGAGTCACCCCCAGCCCAGCCCCACTTGCGGGGCGAAGCCCGACTGCTCCCCGCCCGCCTGGCTCCTGCCTACCACACCAGGCTAGGCGCCCACAACAGAGCTGCCTCCATTTTCTCGGGTGGGGGCGGGGACGGCCGGCTTAGTGCAGGCAGGCCATCCATCTCTGCTTGGCTTGGCTCCGCACTGAGACGTGCCATTTGCTTACCTCAACGCGGGGCACCCCGGGGCCTGTGG
>NW_007728627.1:164672-247999 GCF_000696425.1 Galeopterus variegatus | reverse complement strand
AGGTGAATGAATCAATTCACACACATACATACACACACACACACACACTCTTACACACACACACACAAACAAACAACAACAACAACAACAAAAACCCAAAAAAATCGGGGGGGGGGGAGAGGATGATATAACAACCTCAATTTTTTTTTGAAGTTCTTACAACAAGAAAATGGAGGGGGTACACCTGGGTGGGAGGGGAGAGAGGGAGGAGGGAGGGAGGTTTCAGTGATGGGACACAATAATCAACTACATTGTATATTGACAAGAAAAAAAAAGACATGTGAGGTCTGGCTGGTTTGCTTGCTTGGGAGAGCATGGTGCTGATGACACCAAGGTCAAGGGTTCGGATCCCCGTACAGGCCAGCAGCCAAAATAGAAAAAAAAAAAAAAAAAAAGATGTGAAGTTTCTAAATCTCCCAATCCTATTCCTCACTCCAGTCTTCTCCATTTAAATAAAATGGCACCACCATTCTCCCAGTTGCTCAAACTGTTCTCTTTCCTACCTCTCCTATCAGCAAAAGAGATCTTGAATTTATTCACTTATCTACATCCCCACTGCTACTATAAGTACCCCTAAATGTCCTCACTTCCATGGCTTCAAATTTTGGCTCCACCATTTAGTAGCTGAGTGGCTTTGGACATGCACTTGAGCTGTTTCTTGGTTTCCCCATGTGAAAAATGGAAATGATAACAACAATACTTTCATGGGACTGTTATGAAAATTAAATGACATAATATTTGGAAAGCACATAGAACAGTGCCTGGTACAGAGTAACCATTGTAAGGTCTTCATTAAATAAAAATAAATAATACTTTCTTCTCCCCCAAACACATCAATACAAAGCAGCAAGAGTGATCTTAAATCTTAAATCAAATTGTGTCACTTGCTTATAACTCCTCACTGATTTCCCACTACACTTAAAATGCAAACACCATGGGTCAAGCTCCTGCCTAAGCCTTCATATTCATTTTGTGCCTCATTTCCCTTTGCTTACGTGATCCAGCTACACAGGAGGTACAAACTTAAAGTTTGCTTTAAGTTTCTAACACATGCCAAGCTTGAGCCTTCCTTAAAATCTCTGCATATATTTTGTTTTCTAACTGGACTGCTTTTCTCTTGTATCTTTGCATCACTGTTTACTTCCCAACCTTTAGGTTCCTCCTGAAATGTCATTGCCTTAGAGAGAGACTTCTCAAAATAGCACCCTCATTTTCTACCTCAGCTCCTTATTTGTTGTCTCCATAACACTTATGATTTGTAATTATTTTATATATTAAATTAATGTTTCCCTCATTAGAATATGAGCTCTAGGAGGACAGGGACATATCTGTCTTATTCACTAACACAGTGCCTAACACTGTAGGCACTAAATAAACTGAATGGAGGAAGTATGCTGGTGGGCCAACAGAAAAGCAGCAGTTTCAATGTAGCAAGCTAGGAGAGTAAATATGAAAATAAATGTACAAAATTCCTTACACCAAGAGGTGAATCAATGAAAATATGTAATGATCTATGCTGGGTTTTATGTATTCATGAATGAAAGCTTTGTGGTACATTAGGACAGTAGGAATATTTGGGAATATTACTAACTTCAGTGGTTTTGATATTAGTCATTCTGGCTCAGTTCTGGCTCTGCCACTTACTGACCGGGTTATTTTCAACAAGTTACTTAACTTCTCTTGACTTCAGTTTCCTCTGTAAAATAGGACTCATAGTAGTATCCATCAAAGGGTTGTGAGATTTATATTAAATGTGTAAAACTACTAGCCCAGTGTCTGGCACAACAACGAAATTCTTAAGATTAACTAATCACATAATCGATACAAAGGACTTTCTCTCTTTTTTTAAAAAATATGACCAGTAAGGGGATCTTAACCCTTGACTTGGTGTTGTCAGCACCACACTCTCCCAAGTGAGCTAACCGGCTATCCCTATACGAACCCGTGCCCTTGGTGTCATCAGCACCACACTCTCCCAAGTGAGGCACGGGCCGGCCCTAGGACTTTCTCTTAAGAGGCTTAAAATCTCTGGACTGAAAGATCTCACAAAAATGCTCCTTTTGACACTCTTTTCTTCTAATAACCAAACTTGGCAGTTCCTGACCTCATCATGACGTTGCCCACCTCCTTACCTTTTTGTCTGCCACTTCTTCTTGGCGAGGAAAGCCATTCGCCCACGAACCACCTACTTGTCGGTGAAATCTTGGCTCAAACCTCAAGCTGTGTGAAGCTTTTCTTGGTTTTGATAGCACCGTCGTCCCAGAGTTCATTACAATGTCTTGCGTGCTATCTCGGGACATTGGACATAGTTTTAATGTTGCATTTATTGTAATAAAATGTAATTACTATGTTTTCCTGTTGTCTCTTCCATAGATTCTGACCTTTTGTGGTATTCACCAGCATCTGTCTAGTCCTTTACTTAAGATACGCTAAGCGCAGGGTTGGATGCTGAAGCACGACTTCACGACCTGAGCTCCTTAGTAGTGACGTGACTTTAGGTGACATTAGGAGACATTAGGTCTCCCAGTCTCCCCTCATCTGTAAAAGTGTGGCGATAACTTGTACATGGTTGTTACATGGAGTCCATGAGATAACAAGGAGGGCCGCTAGCACGGTGCCTGCAGCTCATAGGAGATAGCTGCCTGAAGACAGAGAAGGAAATGCGTTGGCCAACGCCGGCCGGGAAGGCGTGACCGGGAGCCTGGCGCATCAGGCGAGCCCCAGTGCGCAGGTGCTCGCGGAAGGGTTGGTGTCCGGCCCGCCTGGCAGCGTCGATGGTTCCGGGAGCCAGAGGCTGGGGCGGCCAGCTGTCGCAGAGCTGACGTCATCGCCGTGCGCTGCCACGTCTGCTCAGCTCCGCGGTAATGGAGGTTGTGGGTGAGTGCTGACGGGCCCGAGCTCTGGCTCTAGTTTAGCTCTAGCTCTGGCACTGACTTGGGGTCTGGGCTGGCAGCCTGAAGCCTGGACATCTTTTGTCAGCTCTCCTGGCGGGGATAGCCTGACTACAAGCAGTTGGTTTGGAGCGCTTCAACGTGGGGACGGAGTTCTCTTGCTTGGAGTCCAGCCTGTAAAGCCGCCGCCTCCTCCCAGCGATCCCGCCCTACCGGCCGGGCCTCCTCCATGCGTGAGTATTACCGAGCTGCCGTGCTGTCCGACTGTCCCGTGACTGTTTCGGTCCACCGGGGTGCCCTCCGGTCACCGCTTTGTCGTCCCCTGTTAGAGGCCAGTCTGTTGAAGTTTGTGGTCTCTCGCTATTCACCTTCCCTTACCTCATAGTCTTGCCTCTTTCCCTCACCTTTCTTTCCCTTTGCTCGTTAATTGAGCAAGGACCAACAGCCCCTACATCCAACGGTTTGAATGCTTTGTCTCAAATGGCGATTGTTAGTTTACAGCAGAAGGCTGTTAGGAATAGGGAACATCAGGTAAGTCTGGAGTAACATTTTGAAAACCAGGGTTCTTCCAGTGTGTCGTTCTTCAATTTTTAGGTGTATTGTTTAGGAAACATTTGGTATCCGTGTTGGTGAAACCATGCTTTTTGCCATAGATGGATGAAAACACATCTTTTCAGTGAAGATTTTTAGCTGTTACTTGCAGTCTCAGTAATTTCCAAATGATTTCACATCCTTTTTTTCTGGAGTGGATATCCACTTGAGTTCCTTTCAATATTTTCACCCTAACAGAGGGAGATACGCTTGAACAGTTTTACTTTTAGAGTTATAAGGCCTACTGGTGCCTTTTCATCCATTTTCCTCAGCTGTGACGACAACCTCTGTACAACAGGGGACACTTTTATTTTTACGACTCAGTTAAGGTCAAATAATATGTGACATCTGTATCTCAGAACCCAGATCCTTTGATAACAAAACCTAACATTTTGGACAGTGCTTATTCTCCTGTATATCAAATGGCTTAGCATGAAATAATGAATTGGAATGTATAAGTTGTATTGTTTCTTGTAAACTTCCACCAGATTGTAATATCTTTCATATGGTACAAGTCGACTGACAAAAGACACAAATTGTGACTTGCCTAATGCTGAATAGAGCTTAGATTAGAATTTAGTCTTCTGATTCATTAGAGTCTGAATAGTCCTTTCATTAGAATAAAGTAGGTAATAGACACTGGGAGCATTTGTTTGAAAATCTGGTTTTCCAAGGCCTCCTCTCTCAGTTTTTCTGGTTGTTTTGATACATCGCCTACTTTTAAAATAGTCAACTTATATGTAAATATTTGTGTTTTTTGTTCAGAGTTGAAACAGGTTGACAGCCATTAACCTGGGTTGCAACTACAGGTGGCACTGGAAGCAGATTGGTTCCTGGACATGCCCGGTGGAAGGAGGGGCCCTAGTCGGCAGCAGCTAAGCCGTTCAGCTTTACCTTCTTTACAGACTTTGGTTGGTGGGGGCTGTGGCAATGGAACAGGCTTGAGAAACAGGTAAAGAATAAATAAATCTACACATAATTTGTAATGTCCTATGATTAGTAAGACTAACATAAAAGTCATCGTGCTATTCAGGTGTTTGCTTACCAAAACTTATTCTTGACAGTGCGGTAGAAATCCCATCCTTGAAGACTTGAAAGCTTAGTATTTCACAATGCTTTGGATGTACAAAGATGTGATATGGGGCCCACAAACTGAAAGCAGTCCAATTCTTTTTTTTTTTCTTTTTTTGAAAAGATGGCCGGTAAGGGGATCTTAACCCTTGACTTGGTGTCCCATGCTCACCCAGTGAGCTAACCAGCCATCCCTATATATGGGACCTGAACCTGTGGTCTTGGTGTTATCACCACCACACTCTCCCGAGTGAGCCACGGGCCAACCCCATAAACAGTCCAATTCTTACTTTTGGCTGATGATCCAAATTCTAGTCATCACCTTTTGAGCTGTTAGAGGAGGGAGAAGTGAATGAAAATACAAGGCAAACATGACACAGTGTATCTACTTACTGACATTCTCCCCCTGCCACCCTGCAGGATAAATGAAAACTGACAGCTAACAGGAGGTTCTAAAATTAAAAGTCAGATTTCATCAAAGGTTTAAAAGATTATTTTGTTAAAACCTTTTTTGATATTAATAAACTGTCAACTGTAGCCTAAACATCTTAAGATTTGTGTCATGTTGTATGAGAATAAAAAATTTGATCTTTTTTTTTTTTTTGACAGTTGGTTGGTGCCAGGATCCAAAACCTTGATCTTGGTGTTACAAGACTGACCAGCCAGCACAGAATTTGATCTTTTTAATGGAAATTTATCTCTGTTCATAATTTTCAAAAGTTAGGATGAATTATTTCTAGTCTTATCCAGAGAAACTCACATCAATAGGTGATTTGATCATGTAGGAATGCAAAGAAATGCTTTTACCTGATCAAGTGTTTAGTCTAGACAATTTTTACCTGCTGATTTCTGCTGCTTCCCTGAATAGAGTAACTTGCTTTGATTTTAATTTTCAGAGCTAGCAATCAGTGCTACTGCTGTCTTTGCAAGCCCTCCGAGAGTCTTTGTGCACTTCTCTCATCCTGGCCTGTCCTCCCTCTTTCTTTCTGACTTTCTAATCCAACTTCTACCCAATCTTCAAAGTTAGTTCTGATGTCATTATTTCAGTGAAACTCTCCCTGAAATTTCAGTTTGAAGGGCTTTTTCCAATCTCTCATTCTCATTACACTAATTTTCAGTTCTAATTTTAAACAATTTTATGTTTATGTGTGTAATCAGAGTAACTGTAGTTTATTCTAGAGTATTATTTTTTACTCTGCTGTTCTTTGGATTTCCTCATTTTAATTATGGTGATACTGTTTGCTTCATAGCAGGATGTTGAAAATAAGTGAAGTAGTAAATTGTAGTAACTTTTAAAATTTTACCAAATTGTCCTAAAATTTCTACAAATAACATATTATTTCATATTTTTAAAAATAAAAATAAAAAGAATGAGAATATGTGAAAATGCTTTAGAAGAAAGATATTATTTAACATAGATATTGAGGTGAAAGTTGTTTGCTATTTGAAGTACATGCCTTAATTTTACTAATACATACTATCAACTTACTGACTCAGTACTTTCAAAGTGTGATAGAAAATCTCAGTTGTGTCTAGCTAGGATTCTAGCTAGCTAAAATGTTTCTAGCTTTGCCTCTGGATTAACTCAGCAGCTCTTTGTTCATTCTCTTCTACTTTAACTTGAGGATTTCCCTAAGTGATTATGTTCTCAGACTGTCCCATGGAATCCCTCCTCTGTCTCAGGGGCTGTGGTAGAAGGGCTTAGGAGGGAGAAGAGATTGGGCAGGCCTAGTAGTTTATGCTTCAAGTTTCCTAGTCCTCTCTTAATCAGACTTAACTCTTTTTCCTATTTGTTTTAAATATTGGAGTACCATGTGAAATATGTTTTGAGGGAAGGAAAATGAAGTGTTCTGCTATTTATTTATTTATTTATTTATTTCCTTTTTTTTGTCTTTTTTTACTGACCGGTTCGGGATCGCAACCCTCGGTGTCGCGCCCACACCGGGGACCGGCAACGGGATCGCAACCCTCGGTGTCGCGCCCGCGCCGCGCTCAGCCAGTGAGCAGGAACCGGTCTCCACATGGGATCCGAACCCTCGGCGGGAGCGCCGCCACGCTCCCAAGCGGCGCACTCTCCAGTGCGCCACCTGGCCGGCCCGTGTTCTGCTATTTAAAAAGAGTAGAAAGCCACATGAAAGCCTCATTCCTAGATGCTTCTGCTTGCAGTTGGAATCTGAAGATAGCATACTGGGAGGAACTAAGGACATTTGGAAAATCCCTCTGCTCTTAACTGGGTTTAGTTATGGTCCTATATTCTTTTCTTTGCCTTCATTGCAGCTCTTCTATCCTGGTTTTCAAGGTTCCAACCATGATTACCTTGATCTATCATTCTTCACTCTTTCTCCTGCTTTAACGTGTATTTCTTTTGCAATTAGTTGGGAGTGGAGGTAGAAGAATGTATTTTTCAACAGATTAGAATAAAGTGAAAGAATAAGTTGTTTATGGATTGAAAGTCACTGAGACTATTATTGAATGATTATTTTATGATATGTTTACCTTGAGAAGTTATTTTGAAAAAAGAAGATCTTATATTTCTTGATGGGAAGAAAGCAGCTGGCATAGTTTGTTATATATGGCCTGGGGAAAAGGTATAAAAAATATAAGATAAAGGCAGTGGTACATGGCTTAGAATATAGTTTTAAGAAGGATATAAACAAACAGAGACAGTGTTCAGGTGAGGAGAACTCACTTTTGGAGTGTCTTGTATTTAAGAAAGAAGTAGATAATTGCTTAAGTGTGATATAATTTTGGATGATATATTTGATTCTGCATGACATAGGTCAGCTGGAGAAGAGAGCATTTGCCCCAGTAGGTATTTGTGGCCTGGTTGGTGAAGTTAAACTCGAGAATGTCAAAGCGCTAGTTTGGTGATAAAAATCAAGATTTAAACCCCTATCCCACTTTCTACCTTTGGGGAGCAGGGATTTGTTCTTGCAACAATGTCTTTACATGATTGTTCTTGTAAAAAAGGAGAATATACTGTGTATTTCTGAGTTTCTTAGAGAGCTCCTAGTTGACGGAGAATCTTATTTGAGAAGGACCAAGTGATTTTTTTTCATTTATTCTTTGCATATATGTTGTTAATAATATAACCTGAACATGTCCAAATGACCATTATCTGCTCTCTGTATTCCTTATAATTCCTCTTTATCCCTTTTAATATTTCTTGCTTTATCCATTTGCTTACCTAAATTCTGCTGCTTGCTGGCTCCATAAGAGCCAGTCTGCAGCCTGCTATATTAACTCTTTCCTGCACACAAACTTTATATGCAAGGGCAAAGCAAGTATTCAGCATAAACCACATTATTTATACAGTTTAGGTACAGTGAACCATTTTTATTATTTAGGGAAAGTTTTAGATCAGTCAGGTTCCCAGATGCAAGCCTTACAAACTTGCCTTTCTAAGGATGGGTGTGCTGAACACCTGCATTTCTTTTGGGAGTCTGGAATTTTGGTACTGCTGGGAAGAGGGTGCCTATGTGGCCAGCCCCCAATAAAAACCTTGGATGTTGAGTCTCTAATGATCTTTCCTAGTGGACAACACTTCTCACATTTTGTCATAACTCATTGCTGGAGGAATTAAGTATATCCTAAATCTATTCTTAAATCTATTTGTATATCCTATAAAAGGAATAGTATTTTTATTTTTCCTAAATAATACTTCTGTAACTATTTTTCTGAGATATACTGACCATGTCTATTTTAGTTACATATCTTTTTGGTTCTAAGAACTTTGGTTATATCTCTTCTCAAGCTTTCAACTTTATAGATTAGATGGAGAAGACTTAATCTCATAGATTTTCTTTATATAGGAATACTTTCCTTTTTTCCCATTGATGCTCTGAATCAACTTATTTGACCTCTGTCTCTTTGTCTTCTGGCTTGAAGTTTAATAGCCAAGGCAGTATAGAGTATAATAAGTGTAGGTCTTCTGTATTTTGTTTTAAATATCTTTTTTAAAGCCCAGCATTTTACTGACTTTGTTAATGGTGGAAGCACATTAGTCTGCTTTACATGGAAAAAATTCCATAAACCCTTTTTAACCCTTAAGTCATAAAAAATAGTTTATCTTGCTTTCCCCCTTAGTGTATTTTTGACAGAAGGGGAGTAAGAATTTTTAGTTCGTTCTAGAGTGAAGGCTCCTAATCTTGTAATTTCTCATCAGAATTTTTTATTTCAATATGTTATGATTAACTGGAATGAAGGAATAGATTAGATGCTGGCATTAATTCTCTCCTTTCAAGTCTATCAACTCGTACACAGCTCCAGAGGCTGCCTTTTGTGTTATTCTATGAAATGATGTCTCCTGGAGTTGTTGTTGTAGCTCACCACCCAGAACAGATCAGAAAGCCGTGGTGTGTTAAGGCCTGGCTTATGACCTAATGGTAAATCACAGTCTATTATTTGGTAGGCATGTTCTATTGGAGTATACTCTGGGAATGAGAGGGAGATACTTTCCTAATTTTTTCCAATCTTCCCCTCTCCCCCAATTCCCCCACCCTAGTCCTTGTTTTTCCCTTCTAGCTCTTCTGAGTTTCTACCATAGTATTCTTAATTGTTCAAAATGAGCTGAGTTCATATTCCCATGAGTCACTTAAAGTACTGTAAATGTCATGATGCTGGAATTCCTATATTTGGAAATTTTAGTGTAGAAGGTTAACACTAAGAGTTCCATCTCATGAATCGTCTTTGGAAGCATCCAAACCCAAGCCTCTTTTCCTTGTTCTGTAAGCAATAGTAGGCCCTTAAGTCTCTGTAACTATTCCCAGGCACATAAACAATGGGACATTTAATTTCCTACTCCGTTTCATCATTTTAGATAGCCTACCTAATTCTGACCTGGAAGAAAGAATAAGAGGATAGGGGTTAAAATCTTTATATTTTTATATGTGTTGTAAGAGATTTCTCTCTTTCATTACTGTATTGGTCTGCTGCCTTCTCAACCTAAAGGTATATATTTGCAGGGAGCTAAGAAAAATACAATCTCTGTCCTTAAGATTATGGTCTGGTAGATAAGACATGGATGCATATAAAAAATTTTGTAACAGTATGAAAAATACAATAATAGAGGTATAGTTTAGATATAATGGTGGCGTAGAGGAGAGATGAATCAATTTTGATTAAGTGAGTCAGAATCTAAGTTTCACAGAGGATATGTTTGAGCATCTTAAAAGTCTTGAAGAAGAGTTTTAAAAGTCTTAAAGGATTTTGTCAGTAAATGTGTATGTAAGAAGTTACAGAAGGTCATTATGGAAAGTATTACATGTAAAGAGAATAACGTACACAAAAGAATAGCATATATATTCCAGATAGCAAATAGCATGGGTATTATGTAGGATGCATGTGGAGGAATGATAAGAGGCAAGGCTAATCTGTTTAGCAGAGGCCTCACAGGACATACTAAAAATCTTGGATATTATCCATTGGCAGTGGAGAGCATTAACAGATTTTAGGTAAGAGTCAGCACTATTGAATTTCACTTTAGAAATATCCCTGAAGGCAGGTTGGAGGGTTTGGTGAAAGTAGAGTTGAATTTAGTAGGAATACTGCTAAATTAAGTGAAAAATGGCAAATGCTTAGACTAAGTCAAAGGGTTTAGAGGGGAAGGTACAGTTTGGAGAAAGTTTTTTGAAGTGGGATCTATTAGAAAGCGATTTAGAAAGTGATTGGATGTGGAGAGGCAGAAGAAAAATTCTAGTATGACTCTCAAGTTTTTGATTTGGGCAGCTATTTGGGTGGGCCATGAACTAGGGTCAGGACTAGAGGAGGAAGAACACCGTGGTGTCCAGTAGGCAGTCAATAACGTGAGTCTAAAACTCAGCAGTGGGCTCTATGGAGAGAATTTTCAGTCTTCAGCACAGAGGAAATAGTAGAAGCCACAGCTACATCTTAGATCACTGAGAGAGTATGTAGAGGGAGAAGAGAAGAAGATCCCCGAATGGAGTCTTTGGGAAAGCCCACAGTTAAGGGGTAGGTGGAAGAGGCAGCAGAGGCCATTTATGCTCTGTGACACTGAAGGGAATCACCGTTTGAGTTAACCATAGTTTTCTCTTTCAGGAATGGTAGTGCTATTGGCCTTCCGGTCCCACCTATCACAGCCTTAATCACCCCAGGTCCTGTTCGTCATTGCCAAATTCCTGACTTGCCTGTGGATGGGAGCCTGCTCTTTGAATTTCTTTTTTTCATCTACCTGTTGGTTGCTCTGTTCATTCAGTATATCAATATCTATAAAACTGTATGGTGGTATCCTTACAATCATCCTGCTTCTTGTACTTCACTGGTAAGTCTTAATAGGCCTTTAAGTTCTTCATGTTACTTAGCTTATTTACCCAAGAAAGTAGCTGGAAAGTCTATATGTAGAAGTTATTTTTCTTAATTTTTCTTCTAATAAAATGTTTTTTTTTTTTTTACTAAACTACAGCTTACTTTCAGAAATAATATTTCACAATAAGATTGTTAAATATAAATACTACTAGAGGAAGTAAAAATATAGATGAAAATGCAGAAAACATATAATTTATTATAATAATATCACAGAAAGGTTTTGATATTCAGCTTTCTCTACATTGTGTTATATTTGTTTTAAGTGTAAGATGTCAGTATGAAATTACAGCATCTCTACCCTTTTAATTGCTGAATTGGGATAACGGTACTTTCTATAAGAAATAAACCCAAAATTGTATAGTGCTTCAAACACCTAACAGTCTGAGGCAGTTGTCCTCATTGGTAGGAGTTCTTCCATGTGGTCAGTCAGGGGACCCAGGCTGATGGAGACTCTGCTGTCTTCCAATGTGTGCCCTCCCAGATGGCTGTGGTTCATACCTGTCAGCCAGAAAGGAAAGAGCATAGGGAGATATAAAGGAGAGTTTCTTATGGGCCAGGCTCACATCATTTCCCCATATGTTCACTTCTAATTGCAAGAGAGGCTAGAGAGTATTGTCCTTTACCTGGGTACATTCTTACATTGTTAACCTGAATAAAATTGGGTTCTGTTAAAAAAAATAAAATTGAGCTGGGAACTAGCTCTCTCTGTTGAAGTACATAAAAATGTATTGTACATTTCTTCTCTTTCTAATTATTTAGGAGTGCCACGATAATCTTGATGCAAAGGTTCTCCATAGGTGGGTATATAAAATATCTGTAAGGCTAGTCAGATGACTTGACAGGTATGTGGCTGGCAATTGCAGATTTGGATGAGTGACAGAGATATGCTCTAGGAGTAAGAAAACTATTGTCCTGAGTATTTTATGTGTCTGGGACTTAGATTAGAAAACTTCCCTAGCCTGATAAACATAGAAAGGAAATGTGGACCAAAATCCTGAAGGTAGTATGGGAAGGGAATAAAAATTTTTGTTTTAAATATTTGTGTCACTTGTTTTTTAGTAGAATTAAGTATTAAGAATTTTCTCTCCATAGTGATCATCTATTTACTAAATATCATATGATGACAATGTCAGTTTCTTTCTTAAAGAATTGTAATGATTTAGTGCCAGATTGTATGTTGTTGTTTTTTTTAATAGTCTTTTTTTCTACTTGGATTATGAGTTTATTGAGTGTAGGAACTATACTTCATCCATACTTTTTGGCCATGGTTTGTAAAATGAAGAGGTTGAATTTGATG
Source organism: Galeopterus variegatus (assembly GCF_000696425.1). Lineage (NCBI taxonomy): Eukaryota > Metazoa > Chordata > Mammalia > Dermoptera > Cynocephalidae > Galeopterus > Galeopterus variegatus. The sequence goes on along the minus strand of NW_007728627.1, from coordinate 235,825 downwards.
ATCTTTAAGGCTTCTTCCAGCTATGTAGCTCTATAAGTAAATACCTCACTATCTTAATAGTGTGAACAGCAGACACTTATAACATTTGTTACATTCTTTATAAGTATTAACTTGTTTGCTCTTTATAAAAACAGGTAGGTACTGCTATATGACTCCCATTTTATAAATGAGGGATGTGAGACCTATAAACTGGCTCAAAATTACATAATAGCAAAATGATCACTCAATTTCAGACTAATGTATGCTTTACTTCCTGTATTTATCCTATATTTACTTTGCAAGTGCTTGTTGGGTAGATCATTATAAATTTTCCACTCTGTTTGACATCCCCCTGGAAAATTCCCATTTGTTGAATTTTCAGATTAATTAAAGAACTCTTCTCCCAGTCTACCACTTCTGACTAGACTTCTTTTAAAAGTCACCTGCACATGTTGCCTTGAAACAAAGAGAGCCAGTGTTCTTGTCATAATAAGGAATCTGCCACTACAGGTGCTGACTCTAGAATTATGCTTCCTTTGCTCTAAATCATGCTACTAAAAATGGATGCCTTTTACCACACTCCTCTCTCCACTTCACTCAGTTCTGAATTCAGGTTTTATATGATGCCTATGGTTCACAGAACCTAAGTCATATCTCCAACATTAGTTGCAAAAAAGTCTGGAAATGTCATTTTTAGCTTTCCAGTCCCTGCAGTAGAGGAAGGCATGTATAAAGGAAATTGTAGTGTGGACTGGCCTACTTATCTGCTGCCCGTGATCTTTGCTAACACAGAGCTTTAAATTGAGTTGTGAAACCATGAGTGACATATGTGAAATAATAAAAAAGTTAAGATTTTAGCCCCATGTATCTGAAAGGGGTCTGAATCAGTAAGCTGTTCAAAGATGGAGTGGGTTGCCAGAGACCTAGTTACTTCTCATCACTGAAGGTGTTCAAGCATGGAAGGGGTTGCTTGACCAGGGTGCTCTAGAAGGGACTTATGTTTCAAACAGGTGGTCTGTCTCTTAATTTTTTTTCCATTATGAGTGTCTAACCAGAAATTTGTCAGATTTACTTATTAGGCTTTTCTTCTGACATTTCAAGATCTCAATTATCTAAAAGAAAATTTGGACATGTGAATATCTGAAATATCATTCTAGCTATCAGGCAATTAGCTGAATGAGTCTTAACCCTAAGAAACATAAAAGTTAGAAGTAGTAAAATATTCAGAATAGTTAGGAGTGGAGGACTCCAATTAATTAAATATTCTGGTTTATAATGAGTTCATCATAAGTAAATTACCAGTTTTCATTGATTTAGGATATAACAATTTGCTTAACACTTACATTTTTTGATTTAAGAAATGCCTTAGATGGACTGGTGATGCATTAATAAGACCCAGACATTAGTTAGGGGTCTAGTGATCTGCATGCATTATTTTAGAGGAATGGGGTGAGCAGAGAGGAGTCTTAAAACTAAGAAGGGATAACTATTGTTAGAATCCAAAATGCTTAGAAAGGAAATGACGTGAGGAGTGGTAAGACACTCTCTTGACATTCTGTTTGCTCTACCTCTAAAATGTATCCCAAATATGGCCACTTCATTCCATCTCCATTGCCACAGACCTTGTTTAATCCATCATTGTTTCTCATTGGAATTAAAAGCAATAGCTTTTTAAGTGATCTTGCCCCACTACGATATATTCTCCACACAATAGCCAGAGTGATCATTTTATCAGCACCATGCTCTAGCCAACTGAGCTAAGTGGCTAGCCCAGAGTGATCATTTTAAAATACAAATAGACTCGTGTCACCTTTTGCCTGAAATATTTCTGTTACTTCCCATTAGGAAGAAAAAAAAAAATTAAACTCATTTATTTATCACCTCACTTCCTCCTTCTTGCCTCTTTTTAGACACACAGTCATATATTTTCCTGTCTTTGTGATTGCTTTTTCCTCTGCCTGAGGCCTTCCGCCCTCTGAGCTTGTCAAGCCAGGTGGTTTTTGGCATTCACCTCTCAACCCAAATGCCACCCTCTTAGAGACATCTTCCCTAGTCACCAATTTAAATTGGTTCTGTACCTCTCTTCCTGGTCATTATTTATCACTGTTTCATTTCTTACAAGCAGCTATAGCTATTGAAATATTTTTGTTGGTTAGCTTGTTTATTGTCATTGCCTACTCTTCCCCAAACAAATTTATTAAAGATATGGGTTTGGCTGCTATTACAAGCTGGCTAAAACAGAATAGAAGCTTATTTTCTGATTAAATAAAAGTAGGTGGGTGATATAACACACCGTTGTGGCACTGTTTGTATTTATTGCTCTGCCATCCTCAACATGCTTCTTCCAAACCATGGTCCAAGGCAGCTGCCCCAATTCCTGTCATCACTTCTGGCCAGGAGGAAGGAGGAGGAAAGGAGAAATAGACAGCTTCTTTCTTTAAGACCATGGCTTGGAATTTGTACATGTCACTTTTCCATATATCCCTTGGCTAGAAGCAGTATTTTCAAGGGAGGGTGAGAAATGAACCTTAAGTTAGCTAGGAGTCAGTGCCCAGTTAAATTCTGCTGTAATGGCAGAATGAACAAGTAGTAATCTCTGCCATTCCTTTTCCTTCTCACCCCACAGTAGAAAGTAAGATCCAGGAGAGCAAGAACCTTTGCTCTCATCTTCAACACTGTATCTTTAGTGTCAAGAAGAATATCTAGCACATTGTGGGTGCTAGGTAAATATTTATTGAATTAATTGAGAAATTCAACTTTTCATCCTAAAAGGAGTTGTGGAAACCTACAATCCTTTTGACCATCAGAATGAAAATGCATCCCAATTTTGTTGGTTCCTGGGATATTGTTGCTAAAGCCTTTTCATTTTGCTTATTATCATGGTTATATATACATATTTAGAACTAGAAAGAAACATAGACAGCATCTAAGTAATGCTATTATTTTATAGAGGAAGAGATCAAATATAAGGTGTACTTCTAAATTAAGTTAGGAAGAAAGACTAAATGAATATAATTGATTTAACAACTAGTAGAGAGTTAGTAGATGCCCAATTAGATTAACATAAGCTTTCATAAAGAGACCAACAACAGTAACTCCTGAAGATTGGGAATCCCAACTGATCCAGTAAATTTGACACATTATAAATATGGCATTTAAATGAATTATTCTTGCCTTAATTCTGTAGGTTTTCACTTAACCCAAAGCTGGTAATCTTTTCTTTTTAATACAGTAGACTTTAAAAAAAAAAAAAAAAAGGAGAGGAATACATTCTAGATAGTTCAAAATAGTGTTTGGAAGGTTAAAGCAATTTGTCATGAAAGGAGAAGTAAAAGATAGGTTGTTTCTTCAAGAGTTCTCAAGTTACCATGTCTGTAAGGGAAATGTGATCTAAGGAAGATCTTTTGAGGGGCCTACCTCTGTTCATGTAGTTCTAGCTGGATACACGTTTTCTTGCTTTCTGATGCAGTTATTTGTTTCTCTTATAGAATTTTCATCTCATTGACTATCACCTGGCAGCATTCATCACAGTGATGCTTGCAAGGCGGCTTGTATGGGCCCTCATCTCAGAGGTAACAGCTCATTCACTATATTCTATCACTTTTAGCTAGAGTTAGTTACTGGAATAGGTTCAGGTTGGAAATGTGAAATGTCCAAATATAATTTGAATACAAGTATAAAGTAATTTCTTTACTTCCATGTGAGTTAATGTCAATACTTTTGCAAAGGTTCTCCTGCAGTATACTTAAAGTTCAGGTGTGAAAGGGCCGGCCCGGTGGTGCACTCAGTAGAGTGCGGCGCTTGGGAGCACGGCAGCGCTCCCGCCGAGGGTTCGGATCCCATATAGAGACCGGTCCGCTCACTGGTTGAGCGAGGCGCGGGAGCAACACCGAGGGCTGCGATCCCGTTGCCGGTCCCGGTCCGGTACGGGGGCGACACTGAGGGTTGCGATCCGTTGCCGGACACGGAAAAAAAAAAAAAAAAAAAAAAAAAAGATTTTGTTATCTCGTGCCCTATAAATTATTATGAGAACAAAAAATGTTAATTTAGCTAAAGTGGCTAACTTTAATTTTGGAACTTGTAATTCATTGTGAAAATTTAAATGAATAGTTACTATAATTACAGATAAATGAGAGCTGACTTTGTTCTTCCAAAACATACATGGAAGATCTTTGTGTGTGAAGCTCTAATTTTCAGGAATCTTGTTTCTGTGAACACAGAGTAATTGGATATATTAAGTCATAATCTGAAAGCCATTAGAAGTTAACTGAAAAACACTGGTAGAAGGGTTGTTTTTCACAGTGGGAAAGGCTGTCTATAACCTTTTCTCCCAGGTTCTTTATTTAGGTGATGAAAATAGATGCTTTTGGATACATTGAGAAAGTGTGTCTTTCTTTAGAGGAACTCAGTGGAGTTTTATGTTTACATCTGCTAAAACAGGCAGGGAATGGTTTTGTTTCATCCCTTCAGTTACTTAGAAGTGGTACTTGTGTATATCAAATTAGTATGCCCAGTTAGTGTGTAAATCCTTCATAACTAGGGTGTTTCTACCTTGTTGCTGCAAAGGCTGTAACTTGAACTGTTCTTATTGCATCTTCTACTAATGACCTAAAAAGAGGTTAGCAGTTTTGCACAGCTTTAGTTAGAGAGTATATTAGTTGTTTTCTAAAGAGGCCTGCAGTTCTTACTGGGAACAGAATACTGTACTTAAGCTAAATTTTAACAGATTTTTAATCAAAGACTTAAATCTGTACCTTAATGTCCATCAGTAAGGGAATATTTATTTTTGGAATATCTACATAATGAAATAGCATGCAGCCATTTAAAAGATGAAAAAGTGTTTACGTATTGACCTCTAAGACATTAAGTGCAAAAAGCAAGGTGCTAAACAGTGTTTAAAATAAGGTAGGTCGGGCCGGCCCGGTGGCGCACTGCTACAGTGCGCTGCTTGGGAGTGTGGCGGTGCTCCCGCCGAGGGTTCGGATCCCACATACAGACCGGTTCCCGCAGCGAGGTGTGGGCGTGACGCCGAGGGTTGCGATCCCATTGCCGGTCCGGTCTGGGCGCGACACTGAGGGTTGCGATCTGTTGCCGGACACGAAAAAAGACAAAAAGGAATAAAAATAAAATAAGGTAGGTGGAGGGAACAAAATATATTTGCTTATATATAAATAAATTGTTTCAAGGAGGGCATACAAACTAATAATGGGCTGCCTAGTTGGATGTCTGGGAGACAGGACCAGCAGGAGGGAAGCTTTTCACTATAAACACTATTACATGTTTTATACTTTGAGTGATATGAATGTATTACTTATTCAAACATTAAGGATAAGAGCTGGATAGTGATTCTCTTCCTAAATTATGTAAATTAGGTGAATAAAACCCATCATAAATTATCTTTCCTTCCTTCTGTTAAAATACATTTTCTTTCTTTTTTTTTGCTTATATCCATACCCTGACAAAGACCAATCATTTTTAAGGAGAGGCTGGAGTTAATTCAGAAAGCTAAATACTATGCGGAGAGGACTGCTTCTCCACTTAGACCGCTTATTCACCTCCAGGCCAATACTACTTCTGTACTTACTCCACAAGACTGAAAGTAAATTCACTTATTCTTTCACCAGCCTGAAGCAAATTTTTTTAAAAATTGTTTTTCTGAATAGAAGATTAGTGCATTTTATTGAAAAAAAAAAATTGGAAAACACTACAATACAAACCAGAAAATTTAAAAATTACTTACAATCTCATACTTGAGAACCACCGTTTGGTATATTTCCTTCTAATCTTTATATGCTTATAAAGATTTTATATATATATATATATATATATGTATATGTATGTATGTATTTATTTTAATATATTTGGGACATTATCTGTATATAGTCTTATATCCTGTACTTTTTCCTTAACATAGTTTTGTGAATATTTTTCTACTCTTCACCTGGCTAACTCTTGCTTGTCCTTTAGGTCTCAGCTTAAATATCACCCTAAAGGAAGCCTGCCCTAGGTTAGGTTTCTTGCTATTTGCTCTCTGTGGCAGCCTTCTTTTTGTATTATTCATCATAATTGTAAAAATAATTGTCTAGTTTTCAGTTTAATATTTGTCTTTCTTGGTGGACAGCTTCATAAAGACAAGAGTCTTGTTTGTCTTGGTACCACTGTGTCCCCAGGACCTGGTTTAGGGTCTCTCACATATAAGGCAAAATTAATGAACAAATCCAAGCTCTGCTGCTTTGGTGACATTGAGCAGAAGGAGTCTTTTTTTTTTTTTTTTAGTTTTTAATTAACACATAATGATTGTACATATTTATAGAGTACTGTGTGATATTTTGATACATGTATATAATATATAATGATGAAATCAGGTCAGTCAACATATCCATCACCTCAAACATTTATCATTTCTTTGTGTTGAGGGAAGCAGTCTTTTTATTTCTAACCCTGAGCTTTTGAGAATGGAGGCAATGGAGTAACTCCAGCATCTTAAATTACTTTCCTAGGCTTTGTCAGGTGGGATGCACTGGCATGAGGTATGTATCAGCAGAATGATACGGAACTATTTGCCCTTTTATAGCTGAGAACAGCTTGAGCCTTCTCCACAGTTTGAGGCTTAAGCATTTCATTATGGTATTAATTTAACTGCGTCTTAGCATTTTTAAGTAATACATACAAGTAATATATATTACATATATATTAAATATGCTCTATAGTGTGATCTATAAACTAAGAAATGGATATGTAGGAGGGACCTGAAAAGTTCCTTGTCATGTACTATTGACACCAGATAATTTTTTCCCCTTTCTGGGTTCTGACACTCTTGCTTTAGTGTTTGTGGGGATCCACCATTTCCCCCTGCATTTTGCTCATTCTTTCGTTCCTAGTTCATTTTCAGAGAAATGGCATTGCAAAGCTTCATGTTTTGACAAGTACATTTTCTTACTGTGTTTAGTCGGTTTTAAAGATTTGGGATTAAAGAAGAATATTTGAACAGCTGTGATATAGAATTGAAGGTGCTTGTGTTTTTTTTATGTTTGCAAAAGTTAAAAAAGAAACTTTTATTTATATAGAGATCTGTCAAAGAAGATCTGATTATTTTTTGAAACTCCAGTAATTTATTAAACATAATTCAGCCAACAGATTAGGGGTGAGAATTCAAAGAAAAATGGAAATGTTATTGCTGCTATTGAAAACTTTACAGTCTAGTGGGATATAAGACAGATGAAGTACTGGCTCTCTATCTTTAGGTACCTAACAATCACACTATCGGCTGTTAAAATATGTATTCCTTGACTGAAAATTTTGTTCCCTACATCTGGAGAGGAAAGTCATTAGGAATTTACATGTTCAATAAGCAGTCCTGGTGATTCTGATGAATGTGGTCCACAGACCATATTTTGAGAAGCCTCAGTGTAAACAAAGACGATATCATAAGAACTTAAAAGAGGTCTGTATTGGGCCGGCCCAGTGGCTCACTGGAGAGTACACCGCTTGGGAGTGCGGCGGCACTCCTGCCGAGGGTTCGGATCCCATGTGGAGACCAGTTCCCGCTCACTGGCTGAGCGCGGCGCGGGCGCAACACAGCCCAGTGGTGCACTGGAGAGTGCACCGCTTGGGAGCGCGGCGGCACTCCCACCGAGGGTTCGGATCCCATGTGGAGACCAGTTCCCGCTCACTGGCTGAGCGCGGCGCGGGCGCAACACCGAGGGTTGCGATTCCGTTGCCGGTCCCCAGTGCAGGCGCGACACCGAGGGTTGCGATCCCGTTACCGGTCAGTAAAAAAGACAAAAAGGAAAAAAAAAAAAAGAGGTCTGTATGAGGCATATGGGGTTAAAGGGAAGAAACAACTAACAGTGCCTGGAGAAGTCTGAATTTTCAAGAATTAGGAAGATAAGTTGGGATGGGGCAGTTTTTCTTTTTTCTTTTTCATTTTTTAGGCACAGTTTAGCTTCCACTAAACCTACTAAGTCCTTACTAGAGTCACACTGATTTTGAATAAGATTGTTTATAAAATGTTCCTTTTGGTGCTTCCAAACTTTCAGGCCACTAAGGCGGGTGCAGCATCTATGATTCACTACATGGTTCTGATATCAGCTCGCTTGGTGCTACTCACGTTGTGTGGATGGGTACTTTGTTGGACTCTCGTCAATCTCTTTCGAAGCCATTCAGTTCTTAATCTCCTTTTCCTTGGCTACCCGTGAGTATTCTAGTTTTACCATTTCATCGGTAAATGTTCAGAAGTTATTTGGGTCATGCACATGATACTATAAAAGAAGGGAAAATGAAATTCTTCAAATGTACACCAAAATGAAACTTGGAAAATCAGTAGATAATGGTGACCATTTAATTTGTTTTCTAAACTGGGGTACAGTTGGAACAAGAGGCATAAACCAGGACTGTTCCTGGAAACCTGGGATTTGGCTATCCTACCAATGGAGAATGGTATTATACCATGCCCCTGGTATTTCCTATGTTAGAGCAAGTGGTAGTTGATTTTAGTTGAATGAACTGGCCTCAGTTTTACCCTTAGTTGATAATTTGGTTAGGTTCATACAACAAGTATGCTATATACAAGCTCTACAGACATATATATATATATATATTTTTTTTTTTAAATTTAAACCAACATTTTATTAAGGAAATTTATGTCCTTCTGTCCATCAATCCATCTTATTTTTGGTGCATTTCAAAGTTAAATTTCAGGACTTAGTTTACTCCCCCCTAAATCCTTCAGCATATGCATTATTATTAATTAGACCTTGATATTTGCTCTAGATATTTGTGGTAGAATGTATCAGTAATATTATATTATATGAATATACCATAGTTTGTCCTCCTATTATTGGACACCTGGGCTGTTTCCAGTTTTGGGCTATTATAAATAGAACTATTATGAACATTCTTATACAAGTTTTTTTTATGAAGATATGTTTTTATTCTCTTGGGAGAAACATGTAAGGGTAACATTGCTAGGTTATAGGATAGGACTATGTTCAATTATAAGAATCTGAGGTGTTTTTCCAAAGAGGTTTTATTATTTTATCCTCCTACCAATTCTGTGAGAGTTCTGGTTGCTGTATATCTTTGCCAATATTTGATATTGTCTATTTAAGAAATTTTAACCATTCTGGTGTGTGTGTGTGGTATCTCATTGTACATATTGGCTTACTAAACTAATTTACATAGTTTAACCTTGTATACATTTGGCTAGTACTTTTTTCATTGGATGTGAATATATAGCTACTGTTTATTGAGCTTTTATTATGCGCTAAGTAACATGCTAGGTTCTTATAAACATCACCTCAGGAAATCAACAAAAGAATCAAGGAGGCAGTTTATTTAGTCTGCTGTAACTGAGATCCAAAATACTGGTGGCTTTAGAAAGTTTGAAGTTAATTTCTCTCTTATTTACAGTATGAGTGTAAATCATCTTGGGTAGCTGTGGCAACTCCATGGTGTTGGGACCTAGCCTTCCTGCTCTCTTTTTGCTCCACCATCCCTAGCAAGATAGATTGGAAGGGGGAGGAGATGACCCAGTTACCTACTTATCACTTCATCCCACCTCCCAGTGGCCAGAACTTAATTTTTAAAATATATATTAATTATAATTATCTAAGTTAAAAAAAAAAAAAATATATATATATATATATATTAGTAGAGCAACTGTTATTTCAACTAACAAGGACAGGAGAACAGTGGCTATTGGCAGACAATTAGCAGTCTTTGCCTTGGGTAAAAACAGGCTAAGAGATTAAAAAACTTTCCCATGGTCAGACAATTAGTGATTAAGACTCAGGTCTTTTTGATTCCAGAGCCCTTGTCTTAACCGTTAATCTCTGAGTAGTAGTTCTCTAAGTGTGGTCCCCAGAACAGCAGTGTCAGCTTCACCTAGATATTTGTTAGAAATTCTCTGAGTCTACCCCAAATGTACTAACAAACTCTGGAAAGTAGGGCCCAGCAAGTTGGATTTTAATAAGCCCTCCAGGTCATTCTGATGCATGCTGAAGTTTAAGAATCATTGATTTATACTATTTATAGTATTGAAGTGTTAGCATGAATTTATATGGGTTACAACATAGTATAAAATCAAGGCATCATCAGAGATTGTGTCAACAAGGATGGCAGGAAGAGTCTTTCTGTTGGTGGTTCTATGATAGATCTAATCATATTGTTTAAACAATTATTTAAGGTACTCATCAACTGAATTTATTAATATTACCTTTTTTCCTACAAAATGAATTATCTATGTTATAAACATTTTTCAAGACTCAGATTTTGTATAAGGTATATTTTACTTAAGTTTTTCCTACATTTGTAGATTAATATTTCAGCTATTTGAGCTGAAAACAAATTTAGTCGTCATTTTTACCAACAATAGCTGGTTGAATCAGTTAGAACATTAACCATATCCAATTTGAAAGGTAAATTATGGATATATTGAGGAATATTTTGTACAGATTTAAGAGGATTACCACCATCAAAATGGCTAGCAAACTTTTTCATTTCGATTTAGATATATAAAGAAGCTAGCTAATTCTTGGAGGCTCTCCATACCCCATTAAAAGATGAAATAAGCATATAATTTAAACAAATTTTAGGTTTAAATATATTTACCTTCTTTTTTTTTTAAGAAGTCAAGGTGCTTTGAGGCATATATTTATTTAGGCAGCTCGCTGGCATGGGGATCTGAACCTTCTTTACTCTTTAAAGGTCGTATAATATACCTTTTATCAAAATTTCAATTTAAAAATTAAGTTTGAGAAATTTAAAATACTAGATTATGGCACTAACCACATCTTTCTTTACGTGTTTATTCATAGGTTAAAAAAAGAAAGAGGCTCCTTTCTGCCTTTTTCTTTCCTTCCATTCTTCAATAGCTTCTCCGTTTAGGGTAAATTAGTCCAAAGTCTAACACTTGTAGCTCCTAATAAATATATCTTGAATGTGTCCACTCCTCTCTATAACTTCTACTGTTACATTCTAAATCTCAAGTCCATCCTTGCTCCCCTCCACTTCATTTTTCATCGTACTAGAATGGTTTTCAAAATGGTAAGTTAATCAGATCTTACCACTCCATATAGTTTACATGTCTATTAGGTTTTTTTATTTTGGGATGTTTTTTTTGGTCTATCCTTCTCCTCACTATAATTTAAGCTCTGTGAAGCATAGCTTTCAGTCTGTCAAGGATTCACTGTTGTATCCTTGGTGCCTAGAATAGTGGCTGAAACATGGTAAGATCTTTGGAGAAAATAATCAGGAAAGGGGAACTAGGAGTGCCTATGGGAGATGGATGAGTGATGTAGCAAGGAAGTAGGGGAGCCCCTCACTAAGACGAAGACATTTGCTGTAAAGGGCAAGCCATACAAAAAGTACCAGATGTGTGTTAGGAAAATGCTTATCATGTTATTTATGATAGTGGAAAATAAGAAACAGCCTAAGTTTCCAGCAAGAGAGAAATGGGTAAATTATGGTTCAACTATGTGAGAATTCTATAGTATCCTTAAAAATTTTACAGAAAAATATTTCGATGAAAAATACTCAGTACACACACATACATACATACACACAAACACACCAAGTTCAAACAGTAGGATATGAAACAGTATAGTGTATGAGGCCGAATATATAAAAGAAAGAGTATATATCACTGTATATAGTATAATGTTTACACATTGGAAAAATGTGCACCCAGTTATAAAAAGTGATTATTTCTAGGTGATAATATTTTGTTATTGTAATTTTCTGTCGTTTTCTACTACTCTGCAATGAATGTATACTGCTTTTGTGTAAAGAAATGAAAAGAGCTCCCAAATAATTTGCCATCAGCAAAGTCCCCCCTGAGTTATGTTCACTCTGGTGGATCATGACTATTTTATTGATGTAGTCGTAAGATTTGATCTTAGGTGGTGTCTGTGGTCTCATTTTCATACTTACGTTGTTTTACAGGTTTGGTGTTTATGTTCCTCTCTGCTGTTTCCACCAAGATAGTAGAGCTCATCTTCTTCTCACAGACTATAACTATGTGGTTCAGCACCAGGCGGTAGAGGAAAGTGCCTCAACTGTGGGTGGCTTGGCCAAATCCAAAGACTTTCTCTCCTTATTGCTGGAGTCTCTAAAAGAACAGTTTAATAATGCCACACCCATCCCCACCCACAGCTGCCCCCTGTCTCCAGACCTCATTCGCAATGAAGTAGAATGTCTGAAAGCAGATTTCAACCACAGAATCAAGGAAGTTCTCTTCAACTCCCTCTTTAGTGCCTACTATGTTGCATTTCTCCCCCTGTGTTTTGTAAAGGTGAGTGGTTATCTTGCCTTTATATGTTTCTTGGATTTGTGTGTAAATTATATAAACTGGGTATTTCTTGTTTAATCCCCCTTTTCTCTGTCTCCCCTTTGGCAGCCTGGATGGTGGAGTTCGGCTGCATCTGGAGTGCACTAATACCGCTCCTGGTTGGCGGATAGGTATTTCCATATATGTGATGCACCCGTGGTGGTCCCCTCTTTTTTTCTTTTCTTCCTTTCTCTCTCTCTGTCTCTTTTTATTTTTTGGTTGTTGTTAAGTTTTTTGTTTTTGTTTTTTTTAGTTTCTCGGGAGAATAAAAATTGTAATAGAATCGGTATGTAGTAGCTTAAGAAAACCAAAGTTTCAATAAAATTCAGCTTACTGTGGTTGATCGTAACATGGTTATTAGGAGTTTCCTTGAATTTACTCTAACCTTTACCTAAACTTCAATTTACTTCAATAGAAAAGAAAAATGGTCTGGATGTCACTTGGGCCCCAAGTCTTTCGGAACATTTTAGTGCCCTTCCTTCACCTATTTGGAACATTTTAGAAGCAGTTCTGCAGCCGGAGTGGTCCTTCAGAGAGCATTCAGTTCTTCTAGAAAGAAAGCACTTAAAATATAATTGCCTCTCCCTCCCAGCCCTAACTCATACAGCCAGAAAGTCAGGTTGAAGGATTTTGGATGACTCTGCTCTTGAAATTTCTGCACGGACAGCAGGACAACCAGTGCATGTGTGACTCAGTGTGGCATTTGTCTGCAGGGCATATGTACACGCACCCATCTCTGCCTCTTTTCACCAGTGCATGGATCATTTCTCTTCTGATCTCTTCCAGAGTACCCAGTACTATGATATGCGCTGGTCATGCGAGCACCTCATTATGGTGTGGATCAATGCTTTTGTCATGCTCACCACGCAACTGCTGCCATCCAAATACTGCGATTTGCTACATAAATCAGCTGCTCACCTGGGCAAGTGGCAGAAGCTCGAACATGGGTCCTACAGCAATGCTCCACAGCACATGTGAGTAGGCTAGAGGGTAAAACCATGTAACACTCTTCTACATGCTGCTTGTTCATGTTTATTTGCCTTGTATGTCATTCTTGTTCTTGCCTTTGAGCATTTAATTTTTAGTTTTTGTCTACACGGATGCTTGTCATCATGCTAAACTGAACACAGGGGACATTAAATCATTTCTACCACCATCCCCAGCTCTCCTTAAATGTGTCCTCCCTTTCAGCTGCCCAGTCACTCCAGAGTGTGTAATTTGTCTCCCAGGCTATACTTCCGGAGTTCTTTTAGTCTTAACCCTTTGCCCAAATTCAAAGAGTCATGATATATTTTTAATTCCTTTTAGAAGACTTTAAGATTCATTTTCTCATCTTCATTGCCACAGCTAAATGGTTGCTAGTTACTCATCTCACACTTAGCTGGAATTTGCAGCTCTCATCTAATACATGTTTTCTTTCTAATACATGTAGATTTGTTATAATTTTCCTTGCCTATACTTTTTACTGTTTGTTTTCTTTTCTTCCTAAACTCTACTGAATGTGTCCATGCTTCTTCTGTATTTAAAGGAAAATTATCCCTGACTGTGAGTTCTAAGCGTTCTTGTCATTGTGTCCCCTTCTCAGTCATTTCTCTGCATGGCTCCTATGATCCATAATGGCTAACATTAGAATGCTTTTGTTCTCTCTCTTCTGAGCCTGTCATCATACCTTTCTCTCACACTTGGACCATCTTCACCTTCCTCCCTTTCATAATTTGAACATTTCACAAATTTCATCCCCTAGAAATTTTTTCCTAATTAAGTGGGACAGATTGAGGTGACCTTCCCTTCCCCTCTCCCCCTCAGAGTTCTCCCTTCAATTATCTGCCTTGATGTCTGATACAGATTAGCACAGGCCTTCAAGCCCAGGAACTGAAAGAGATTGGGCCAGGCTGAAAAGAAACCCGACTGTGGGCAAAGGACAGATTTCAATAAAAATTGAAAATACAATCCACAGTACTAGTACTGTACATCTTCAGGCTACTGATGGCACATGGCCATGAGGTGTATCATCACTTTAATGCTGGTAAGTGTGAGCAAGGCCGGTGGAACATTTTCTGAACTGGGAAAGCTTCAGGGTGCTAGATTTTTTTTTTTTTTTTTTAACATATCTAAACTGCTGTCCCAGTTCTTACCCTAGGACACTAACCTTTCCAGAATCAGGAAGAGATGAATTAACTTAGGTTTTTTTAAAAAGCTTAACCTGAAAATTCCCATTCCCACCCCAACTTCACTATGTTGATACTGGAAAGAATGAAGCTTCTTTTTCCCTAACTTCATTTTCCTAGAGAAACCTCTATAAAAGTAAACCAAGAAAGTGGTAAAAGAAAAGTGTGTGTGTCAATACCTGTGTGTCTCTGTGTTCTACTGTATAGCATCTCACATCTGTAAAGTATTTGAATTATGTGATAAACAAACTGATTTTCTGTAGCTTTTGGGGCTGTAATTCTGCAGTAAATGTAATGCTAGTTTGACAGTGTGTTTATTTCTCCACTACTCTTATTGCCATCAGCTTTCTCTTGTTCCCTTTAGCATTTCCACCAGTAGACTGCTCACTGGGATGAAGATGACAGTCCGCCTGCTTACACTCTATTTTCCGGCTCATAGATGCCTTACTTACACATTTATGTCTGCTCATTCTCCTAAGCCTCTTAAGTAAGCCCTTCGACACCAAATTAACTATATCACTGCAACCTCTCTTTACTATATGGAAATGAAGTTATAATAACAAATCTTTTCTAACTCCTTTCAGTGTGACCATGGAATTACTATATTTTCAGAAGCCTTGAGTACTTAATTCCTTCCATAGAAATATAGCTGGCCTTGCTAGACACTACCTTATCTGTAATTGCCAATATGCTAACATTGCATTTCTTTCTCCCTTAGTTGGTCAGAAAATACAATATGGCCTCAAGGGGTGCTGGTGCGGCACAGCAGATGTTTATATAGAGCCATGGGGCCTTACAACGTGGCAGTTCCTTCAGACGTATCCCATGCCCGCTTTTATGCAAGTACCGCTTATTTACTTTCAAACATAAGCTTAGGGGTAGGTGTTAGGAGGCCAGTCTGTGTGTAAGCACCTAGCACAGTATGTAGCATTTCCTAGGAAATTAATACATGGTGATTACTACTACTAGTATAACAATGACCTTTGTCTTTTGGAAATGTCTTCTGAAAGGCACTTTGAAGGTCATATACCATTATTCTAGTTTCAATAGTGTGCCTGGTTTCTTTAGTTACATCAGAATTTGTTGAATCTAGTATTAATTGAAACAAGCAGGCAGGTATCTCAAACTTCCTTTTTCATCTCACGATTTTTATTTTGCGGTAGTTTGGTTTAGTGGTATCTTTAAGTGATAATATAGTAATAATTTGGGGGGGGCATTTGTCATATATATTGTCTCCTTAAAATACCTTAATTTCCTCTTTGGAAGTCAGACAAATGCCATGAGCTGCCGCCTAACTTTTACCTTTTACCTGGATTAAAAGGAAAAAAGCTTAAAAGTTAAAAAAGGAACAATAGACACCTACCAAATGCAGCTTCTATCTTATTTAAACTTATTGGGTTATGTTCCACTTGGTCATTCAGTTTTCCAGAAATTCTGGCTGTAGGCGTCAGAAGTGTTTACTTATAAAAGAAAGGCCAGCAGACCAGTGAGTGTGTGGAAAGGGAGATGCATACAGGGGGGACTATTCTTAGTAAAAGTGCCCACCGTGCAGTGCATTACCTTTGAATGGAGATCATATTCTAAAAGAAAATTGGAGATCCTTTTTTGAGACAGTTTTATCCCTTTCTCCTTCCATCCCTCCTAATTCCTTGTGAGGGTTCAGGGCCTTTCTGGTTCTGAAGGTATTTGTTACTAAGGGACCATTCAGTTAAATACTGGGAAGTTGCATGGGGGAGGTGGGCAGGATGCTTGTGAATACCATGGTGGGGGAAGGTGGGGCAGCCTGAGGGCTGGGAGGAGCATGGGGAAGGTGAAAGGTCCTTGGATGAGGAAAACTGCAAGTATCTCCTCAACTCTAATGGATTGCCATAGGAAGGAGGAGTACAGCTAAGAGAGCATTTGATTTTTATACGGAATATTCAATTCAGCCACTGAATTCTATAGGCCGTTAATGACTTCTGTCACTCCTTACTGTCCACCTTGAAACCTGTAATAACCAGATATTTCATTAGAATTTTCTTCTTGAAAAATATTTTCCTTGCTAGATTTGGACAGCTGAGGAATCAGGTGGAATCTTTAGAAGGAGTAGGCAAGTTAACTTAATTACTGAATTTGTATTACCAAATAGTTTTATCAGTGCTTCTCAAAGTGGTCCTTGGGCCACATGCATATAGATCACCTGGCCCACCAAAACAGTGATTTGGGCCCCTGTCTCAGACTTCTGAATCAGAATCTATGGAGGATCCCAGGAATTTGCAGTATTTGCATATTTGGTAATGAGTCTTACGCACACTGAAGTTTGACAACTCTCATTTAAAATGTGCCTGTTACCTATAGCTGTTAGACTTTCGAGGCTGTCTGTACCATTCCACTCATTCAGTTTATAGCTTACTGGCGCATTTAACTATAGACCTTGACATGGCAACTGAAATTGTTTTTTGAATCTTTTTAGAACATTAATTATGAGCCAATTTTATACATATTACTGGATTCATGTAATAAAACCTGGGTTAAACATTTTATTTCTCCTGAAGAAGGACCCCAAGAACCTGGATACCTTTCAGAGCTGTCATGTAATTTGACTTCATTCTCTGGTTTAAGTTCTGAGATCTAAACTCCATTTAAATTAGTTATTTTAAATCTCTTATACTACTGTTACCACAATCTGTCTTCATCTAAATTTAGGACTAGACTGGCTAAGCTGAATTGTTAGATAATGTTTCTTTGCAACCTATGACCTCTGTCTTTCCATTCACAATACCTTTTTATTAGTAAGCCAGGATTTAGTCCTTTATAGTGAAGAATTTGGTGGGAGTGAAAATAATAAGTCCTGTTTTTAGTCTAACTTTAATTCTGACTCATTTTTCCTTCCTTCCTCCTCGTCCTGTCTTTGTGCACCCTACTTCTCAATATCCAGAAAAAAATAAACAGCAAAAGTATATGATGTAGAGGATTTCAGTGACCATGGTGGGTAAAAAGTTTAAGGAAAAATAAAGAAACTACTGTATTAATATTTCAACTTGTAATACTTCCCTTGTTCCCCCAACTTGTCTGATTTTGATATTTATATCTTAGATCAGCCCACAAGCTAAGAATGGTTTTTACAATTTTTAAATGGTTAAATTTTAAGTGTTTATATAAGTACCTACATCAGATCCTTTATTCAACCTCTGTCTTAGATAAATATACTTTTGGTTGTCTTAAATAAAATATATACTTAATGTTTAATCTAAGAAAAATGTTTATAGGTAGTGTTCTTTCGGGCATAATCCCTTTTCATGTCTTGGGGGCATTGAAATAAAATTTATTTCATTATTTCTTGAGCAAAAAGGAAAAGTTTGGATTTCTACAGCAAGAAATAGCCTGATTGATATTCAGTAAACAGATCTATTTGTTGTTGCGTATGGGAACCTGTAAATATGAAATTATTGTAGAAAAATAAATGCAAGAATAACTATAGTCTTTACTTTTCTATGAAATAACATTTTGCTTTTTGACTTCTTTACAGTTCCTATTTCATCGTCCATTAAGGCTGTTAAATCTGCTTATCCTTATTGAGGGCAGTGTCGTCTTCTATCAGCTCTATTCTTTGCTGCGGTCGGAGAAGTGGAACCACACACTTTCCATGGCTCTCATCCTCTTCTGCAACTACTATGTTTTATTTAAGCTCCTTCGGGACAGAATAGTGTTAGGCAGGGCATACTCCTACCCACTCAACAGTTATGAACTTAAGGCAAACTAAGCTGCCTCTCAACAATGAGGGAGAATTCAGATAGAAATATTTTCATACATTTTATTTTTTTCTTGCAATTTTTATAAATATTTAAGATATTTTATATTTTGTATACTATTATGTTTTGAAAGTTGGGAAGGGTAAAGGATATTAAATGTATCCATAAACAAGGTGATGTGATCTTTCATGTGTTAGTATATTTGAAAAATATACATATGAGAGGTATGCCTCTCCAGTAAAGAGACTGATTTGCATGTATGGCTCTGGAATAACTCATTCATTTATGAACACATCTCATATATCACTTGACACAGTACCTTTGGTGTATGTGCTTTACTTCCAGTCCTTCTCATTATCTAGTCCTCAGCTGGCCAGTAATTATTGTTGCAGAAAAGGGAGATCAGTGGAATTACCTGGCAGCACCCATTCGCTTTTAATTCAGCTGGCTAATGGTGTTGGGATACATAGGGAAAAGAGTGTGTTAGAGTCCTAGTGGGCTTCTCTTTGTTGCCTACTGGGAGGAAGCATTTCTGAGATGGGGACTCAGCTGGTCTGTTCTACCCTGTTACATTTAAATATACTTTTGCTAAGCTGCTATCCTGAGATTCGAGGTTTTACTGTCACTTTTCCTGTTCTTTTATTTCTTTTGCTTCCAAATATTTTCTTTTTACTCTTAGTTTGAAATAATACTTTCAAGATAGAAAGTCTTTAGAGTGCCCACTCTCATGAAGTAGATGGTGTGTGTGGTTGGATCAGTGGGAGAGGATGAGTACAAATGCCATGTGGGCTAGAGTATGGGCAGGTTGAAAATCCAAGTAACTGGAAGTATGGGCAAGTCCACAGCTGAACAATCTTCGATGCAGCCTAGCAGCAGCTCACCTACAATATTATGTTTGGAGTTATGAGAGGAAGTAAAATATAGGAAGTTCCCACTTTGTCCTCAGAGTTCGATCTATATCTAAAATGTGTGTTTTAAATTTCATACTCTAAACCTTCATGTTTATGACCATTAACCCTTTAAATGATCTCTCAGGTCCTTGAGAGGTGATATACTTAGTTCATTGATGTTGTCATTAGTTATCTAAACTTCTGAAGCCTTGTTGTGGAGAACCTAAAATATATTGTCTTATGTTTTTTGTGCTGGGTTTGGTTTTTTACACTGTGAAGGTTTTGGTGAAACAAAATATGACTTATGAAGTATAAAGACCAAACATGTAGTTTATACACTGCCTTTGAAAAATGCTGAAAATTCTTGCAGAAGAGTTCCCAAAAGGTTTTCAGCAAGGGAAACATTGTGAGGAGTAATTATGTGTATAGCTACTCGAGGTGACCGCTTTTATGTTTAACCATTGTTTCCTTAAATATTTTGATATGTATACTAATTTTTTAAAGTCACATTATTTGGCATTCAGTCTGAATCTATTCAGCCATTCAACAAATATATATTAACTACGAGGCACTATACTAAGCTGTGAGTCTAGCTTTATGATTGTTCTCCCTACTCCACTGTCTGCCTTTTTTTTGTGATAATATACACAGGTATATATGCCAGGATAACAAACATTCGCTTTGTTTCCCCAGAGCACCATTAACATAACCACTCAAATAAAAGATAGTCTCCCTTGATTGACTCACGAAATAGGAAAATTGAGTTCACATCTGTTCAGGTGGACCCACATGATTCCTTAAGCTGTGGAGTTTTGAGAAGCAATTAGCTTTTTTTCTTCTTGTTTTTCATTATAATATCATGGATTCATACTGTGTGTTCTGGGTGACATGACTATGACTGCAGCAGTAAGTGGGTGAAGTTGCAAACATTTGACAATTATTAATATGTAAAATAACAAAAACAAGGGCCGGCCCAGTGGCGCACTGGATAGTGCGCCGCTTGGGAAGCGCGGCGGCGCTCCCATCCGAGGGTTCGGATCCCACATACAGACCGGCTCCCGCTCACTGGCTGAGCGAGGCACGGGAGCAACACCGAGGTCTGCGATCCCGTTGCCGGTCCCCGGTCCGGTACGGGGGCAACACTGAGGGTTGCAATCCGTTGCCGGACACGGAAAAAGACAAAAAGACAATAACAAAAACAAGAAAAATTTACTAAAGCAAATCATTAGGACTTTTGCTGTGAGACCAAACTTTACAATAACAATCACATCAAACAGAACAAACTAGAACAATGAATCTGATGCATACAATCTACTTTTCTGATTGATTTTGGTGACCTCATACTTCCTCTTGCTCATAGTTCATCATAAGCATTCTATTTTATGTCATTTATTAGAGTATGATTTTAAAGCGTAACAATCTTTTAATTACATTTAAATGTCTCTGTGGATAGGCTTAATATTTATACTTTTTTAATCAATAGAAAGACATTTTGATTATATCTTTGGTAACATTTATAGAGCTCTAAAAGCTGAAATCGTGACATTCTAACAGACTCCTTTGAAAAAGTGCTTTACTTTGCAGAATTAGAAGGCAGAAAGAACTATGGCATTAAGTTTTTGCAAAGCATTATGATTCATCCAGTAAAACACATGGATTTCATGAGCTTCTTCTATTTATCTACATCTTCTTTCACCCTCATTGGGAAGTAATCCCAGCATTGCTCAAGTACTTCACGGTTACTGAATGATCTGTATGCCAGTTAATCTGTGGTGGCCCCAGTTTTATACTATCTGGACTAGTATTGATCTCAGGCAATTACCTTTCTACCGTCTCCCACCTCTTCATGCTTGGAAAGGTACTTGCTCCCTCTTCTGGCCTTATTTTGCTAGGAAAGGTTTTGGTGAAGGAGGATGCATTCTTTGTCATCCGCATTTTCAGCTGACCTTCCTACTGGAAGTGCCTAAAGTCATACTGCTGTAACACTTAACCCCAAGATTCATGTTGTCATCGGATGCGACAGGCCATGGTAGAATGTGGACCTAATCAATCCTGGTGGGAATTGGACATACCATGAATTTCTCCCACTCCAATCCCAGACAAATGAATTTTATTTTCCCCAGTACCTCTTCGGGCAAGAACACAAGGCCTGTGTACACAAATGACTGTCCCACCCAATTTTAGTCAAATGTGATTAACGTGCTATGCACTATACATGAAATGAACAGTTTATCTTGGGCCTAAGACTTCCTCATCAACAGGAATTAATAGACTTTGTGATGACAGAAGTCTCTCAAAACCCTTCTCAAAGAGTATGGAATGCTGATCTTACCTGGCTCATTTGCAGAGATCCAACAAGACTTATCTACCAAACCAATTTGTAGGGGTTAGATTAGGCTAACTGTCTTAATGGGGTTGTGTTCCCCAGTACCTCTTCAGGCAGAGACACAAGGCCTGTGTAGACAAATGATCTTGGCCAGGTCTCTTCATATTACAAGTGAAGCAGGTAATAAACACGAAATACCCTCTATCTGGTCCATTTTGGGGGGAAAAAATGGATTGGGAGGGCCATTTCACAAATAAATATAGGTTATCTTTTTAAACAGCCATTAACAGTGCAAGAAAGCAGTGGTAAATGCATGCTTTTCACTTCATATTCACCATTTAAAATCAGCACCCCTGATTTGACGACTGATAGTTGATGTGAAGGAGCCCTTTGACAGTTTGATTCTAGGCCTTTCTAGGGCATCAGGTAGATCCTCCTAAAAACAACAGCACTTGTTCTGTCTCTGTCCTGGACAGAAGTGGGCAATCTGATTTTCATCCAGCTATTCTCAGGGAGTTTGTTTTTCAGACCCCCATGTGGGTGACCAAATAGGTAATCCCAGGGCATTTGGGGGAACAATTTGGGGGGAAAATATGACTTTTCTTTGCCATGGAATGGAATTTCATCAGCGCCACACTAGCCCAGCCCACAGGAAACTTATGAGTATGTTTGTGACAGTTGACAGGCTGGGAGATAGTCAAAGGAGAGGTCCACACTTGAGCAGCAGCAGTACACTGAGAAGGTGAGTCAGCTTCTGAGGCCTGGAATTGACTGGCTAGGGGAGCTCAGGGTAGGAAATATCTCCAGACAGCTGTCAGTGCGTCTCATGATGACATCCATACCCACACTCCTGCAAGTGATACTATAAATGAAAGGTGTCAGAGTCTTAAAGGAACATGGCAGCCATTTCGTAAGATTACATAGGTGCCTCAATCCTAACTGAAGTCACTTGTTCATATGTAAATGATGGCTTCTCAGTCTGTTCCAAAATAAAAATGTATCCTGTTACAAAAATTTAAAATAATCATGAAATAGTTTAAATTTTTCATTATTTGGCCCAGAGATTAGAGAGTGAAGCAAAGTGTGGTTCTTTCCCTCTCTCACTTTCTAACTGGAACATGGTTCTTATCAAAGCGTAGACACCACAAGTGCACTGAGACTGACGTAGAACCTATCTGCCACATTTTCTGATAAGGCAGGAATGTACTTTTCAAATCTCTTGAACATGGCCTTTCTCATCTGTCACCATTGTATTTCTTCACCTTATTTGCCTACGGCAAAAATGCTATATTCTAGGACTTTTCTTATGGGTTGACATCTCATTGCCGTTGGTTCAATGTCTTGCTCACCCAATGAGAATGGCCTATTAATTGCTCCCCTTGCTCAATCATTTCAGTGCTCTCTGAAGGCAAAACTTATCAGCTGACCTGCCAGTTTCCCTTGCCACAGACACTGGCTTAAAAGGTAGAGGACAAGATTTCAAAACTGTTTATAAGGCTTATCGGGAGGAAGAGAGAGAGAGAAATATCTATCTGTTGCAAGGCATCAGTTTTCAATTGCTCATCAGAGGAGGTAACCTCAGCCCAGCCCCCTCCCAGCCCAGCACCAGCCTTAGTTGTGAGATCTGCCCAGAGGTACTGCTAGCTCTTCAGAAATTTCTGCAATGACTGATCTTGTGGAGAGAGTTCAGCCAGGCTTGAACCTGAGAAGAGGTGCCCTATGAAGTCCTTTTTTGGGAAGCACCAAAGATCTGCCAGCAGGTATATTAGTTTTCCTTCCTCTGTCCAGCTGAAAAGGAAAGAGCCTTTGAAAGTTCTAAGTAACTGAAAGAAAATCATATTGGTTTATTGCTTCTGCTTGGATACAGAGAAGAGCAAATTTGAGTTCCTGGGGTGGGTGGTGGATGAAGGGGATTATGGAAGGGAGAGGGGTGCCTCCAATCTGCTCTTGAGCAATAGAGGGAGAGGGGGAAAAGAAGGGACCTACTGGCTAAGATGAAATACATTTTCAAGAAGGGCAGCTCTCAGTGAGTGGTAGTGATGGCCATTCTGCTAGGGCTCTTCCCTCCGTCCTGGGGGCTCCTCCCTTCATCGGCTCCTGTTCTGCCAGGCCCAGCCTAGTGTGGAAGAGTGCTGCTGAACTAGAAGTGTTTTCTGCTAATGCCCCACCAATTCAAAGTCTGGAGCATAGTTCTGCCTCTGTGTGAGGCTTTTCTCTATGACAACATCCTGTTCTTGCACTCTAATACTGTAAAGAAAACAGATCACTTCACTATTAACATACCTAAATGAAGATTCAGTACATTTCATTAGGGTAATCCTTGGCTTATCCCCCACCCTGCCCAGATACTGGATTTATAAATCAGAGTTCAGTATAGTGGCAGTTGGAGTCTCAAGTTGATAAAAGCCAGAGCCAGAAAGTCTTCTTGGATTGTGCCAGTCTCGGAGTTTGCTCTTGAGTATGGATTCTGATTCTGCGTGCTGGTATGTGGAGACGTCTTGCAGGGATTCCAGGGGAGGAGCATGGGTAAATTCACCCACTTGGATATCTAAGTGCATGTTAGTTTGTATTTTCACATCTTCAACTATTCTGGATAGTACACTTTTACAAAGCTTATTAGAAAACTGGTCGAAAAGAACACATGCTTTAAAGAGCATTAAAAAGCATGAAGTAAAGAGGAGGCCTTAAAACCTCAATAGCAACATTTTCCAATGCAGGCAAAGGATTTTTCTTTCTTTCAAAGGACATTACCACAGCCAGCTCTCAACAGTAATAGATAATGGCAGTGGGGGAGTAAAGTAACTCACAAGCCCCAAATTTCACTGGAGGCAAGCCTTCCATCTTCTTCTCTGACCTAACCTTTTCCTACTTGCTCATATAGACTTATCTATATTTCATCTCTTCATCCTTCCCTTGACCACTCTTCTGGCAAATGGACTAATTAATAAATGGTCAAAAGGCTAAAAAACGAGAAGTCAGAGGCCAAAATAAGCCCAAACTTGATAACCTACGCCTGGAAAATGGCAAGTTGGCCCTGTAATAATTTCCAGATGAATCATGATGTTTTTCAGACACCAGCAGGTCAACTGATTTCATTCTATTTGCCTCCCACTTCTTCCATCCAGAATCACTGATCTCCGCTGGGGCTGGTAAAAACAGCTGGTTGAGGTCTCTAGTCTCTGGCCATTCTTAGGGATGGTCATTTTATTTCTAAGTGTAACCCCTTCTGGTGTGACCCATGTGTTTTCAGCCAACTCCCCACAAAGAAGGCCAGGGGAAACTGTCTGGGTGGGACTTCTGATAGGGGACAGTAGGACCTTGGAATCTGTCACTGTGGATGAGGGGGGCAGATGGTCCATAATGGGGAAAGGAGGACTGAATAAGATTAGGCTCTGAGGTCTTCCTGGCCTTGACCTGTGGAAAGGCTTAGAACCCTCAGATGGTCGCTCTATTTTTGAAGAAAGATTGTCCCCAGATGGCTCTGTCTCTGATGTGCGCTTTCTGCATTGCACTATTGCATCCTGAGTGGACAGCAGGTTAGACAAGCCTGGTTCTGGAGAAGGGGTGGGTCCCTCACACATGCAGGATGAAGTGGCATCCATTGGTGAGGACTTAATGGCTCCTTTATCTTGCTTTGGTTCCTCTTCCTTCGTGCTTTCCAGGGAGGAGGGAGAATTATCTTTGGCAGGTTTCTGACAGGTCCCACTAGTGGAGTTGGGTTCCTTTTGGCTCCTCTCCAGAGGCTGAGCCCCACTCTCCCCTGAGCTCTGAGAGGGCAGAGGCTGTGGGATCTGCGTGTACTGGATCTTGGGTGGGATTACCGGGACTGCTCTGGCCTGGCACATTTTCACCATGAAGGAGGTTCTTACAGCTGACACACTTACAGGAGCTGAGTTACGGCGGCCTGTCAGGGCATGAGCAACAATGTCCAGATCCTGGGGGTCCTGGGAGTAACCCCTCCAGGGGTCTGCTTTACCGTGAGATGAGGTCATCCGTGTGACCTTTGAGTCTCCCGGCTCAGAGAGCTGCATTCCAGGTGAACTAAATGAGGCCATATTCTCGAACCGGAAGAGGTCAGTGATGGGAATGGCAGAGTCTAAGTTGAGGGAAGAAGGCCTGTTTTTTCCTTTGGGGGGCCCACATTCAGCACTCTTCAGCTGTAACTTTAGGGGATGCTCTCCAGGCAAGGCACTGTCCTGCATGCTAGGTGAACTCTCTTTGCTGCTCTCAGGCCCAGGAACACCATCTTGCTTAATCTGTGGGTTGCTGTGCCCCAGCTGTGTCCCCAGCTCCTTTCCCTCTGCTAGGCTGACAGGGCTGGTTTCTGCTGGTTTGGGTTGCATACCACCTGGTCCCTTCTGGCTTGGAAGAACCTCTGCCCCTTTCAGGTCAGAGAACTCCCTGAAGGAACTCAGGGCTTTCTCATTCCATCCAGTATTCTCTCTCCTGGGTGCCGGGGGCTGCAGAGGGTCAGAATTCCTTTCTGTTTCCAGATTAGCACAGCTGCTTGAGGAGGGAACCTCAAGAGTCCACTGGCTCTTAACCATGGTTTTGCTATCTAGAGAATGGCTGTGGTGCAGGCTGGGCCTGTGGGAAAGCCTCTTCTCCAATCGTTGGCTCTGGGGACCCTGCACCTGGGCCTCATGCACATCTTTCAGGGTGGGAGAATGAAGGGGACTGGTCACCCACTGTGGCTCCTCCCACGGCTCCACCATTTCCAGGCCATGATGGGCAGTGTCGGTCACAGTGTCATCTTCATCACAGTCTGAAGGCTCCCGTACAGAATGGGCTACATCCCCCTCTCCTTGTGGGGAGATCTCCACTTCCCTCGTTGGGCTTGAAAGATAAGAACCTTTTCCCTCAGGAGCAACATTCTTTGAATTTTGCTTTTCATTTAGTCTTGGAATGGCCTCCTCTCCTTGACAGAGGCTGGGGATACCAGAGCTGTCTTTGGGTTTCAGCTGGTCTACATTGGGATTTGTCCTCAAATTCCTGGATGGCTCTTCTCTCTCACAGCTGCCCGTTGACAGCAGAACTCGAGGCGCCTCCTCCAGAGGTGTCGTGGCGGGAGGAGCAGGTGGGAGTGGAGGAGATAGATTCCCTGGGCCTCCCACCTGCACCCTTGAGTGTGGAGACGCTGCTGCTGCCGCCGTCTCAAACAGAACTGTTTCCAGAGGCACCAGACTAGTGGGGTCTGGGCGCAGACCTGGCTCAGGCTCGGGTCTATTGAGGGGGCGGGTTGGCTCCGGCTTCTCTCTATTGGCTGCCGTGGAAGCCCCATGTGTGCTCTGATTGGTTGGGTCCCTAGTCCGCTCCTCCAGAGGGGCGGAGACTGAGGCAGAGGCGGAGCCACAAGACAAACTCCCCGGAGGCTCTGGGGAAGCAAACAGCCCTGGACTGGACTGGAGAGTTGGCTGAACTGGGCTGATCTTCAGAGCAGGTGGTGGCAACAAAGAGAGCTCCTCCTCAGATTCAATGATTTTCAGCTCTTGTTGAATCTCTGGCCAGATCAGGGCATTGGTCAGATCATCTTCATCCTGAAAAAACATCAAGAAATGATTATCATAGAACTAAGGACTCTGTGCATTGCCATCTGCATCGTTTCCCTGGAGAGTGAAGGGACTGGAGTGGCCAACCTGCACTGCCTTAGCAAATACAGGATGCAGCATCAGTAGCAACTCTGCATGTTTCAGTGCTTACCATGTACCATGAAGCACTTTACTTGTGTCTTCTACTTTAATTCTCCCAGCAACTCTAGGAGATAAACACGACTATAATTACTCCCATTTTATAAATGAGGAGGCCTGGGTTCAGATAGACTAAGCAATTTAGCTAAGTCATACAGCAGCAGAGAGGCACTGATCTCCAGTTCTGTCTATACCAGAACATAAACGCTTAATCCCTGTGCACTGTTGCCTTATAAAACAAAAACCCTAGTCTCAACTTCAGGTTTACTAGCAGGCATGCAAGAATGTGGTACTCCCAGGGGAATGAAAATGTTAACTCTTACATTGAAGCCTGCTTTCCAAGTAAGTAAATGTAATTCTTTTTTCTTATTACCAAAGAAATACATATTCTGCATGGAAAAAAATTTAAATACCTGTATATATTCAAATAAAGGTGAATACAAAAACAGCAAAATCTTATATACCTACTACCCACAGATAACCTCTGTTAACAGGATAGGGTGTCTTTTCTGTGGTTGTTGAACCGCCTCCTCCTGTATCTTGTTTGCTGTCCTTGCCTCCCCTCAAGTTCAGCTTCCCTTTGTCCTTCTTGGCTCCTCCCTTTCCCTACACAAAGCCCAAAGCTACAGACAGGAAAGGGGTGAAGGGAGGCCGTCTCAAGGCATAATTCTGTCCAAGGAGAAGCACTTGGGGGAAGCGTCTCCAACCTGCGGGGGTGCCTGCCTTGCTGAGACGTCTGATCCGCTGCAGACCTCTCATCACTTCTCACCTGGCTCTAATCACATATTGTTTCACATTGCACTTACTTTTATCCTTGTCTCATCATTCCCAATGGACTGTGAGCTCCAATAAGACATAGATTGTATTTATTCATTTCTGATTCCTTAAGGCCAAATGGTGCATAGTGTGCTGTGAGTAGCTGCTCAATAAAGGGTCTGTTGAATTGCAATAGATTCATTGTTTCCTTTTGAGTTATTTATTTCAGATAACTCTCCAGGATTACTTGGTCAAAGTAATCTGATTCTACTGCATCACATGTATTTGTGTACATTTCTATTTTGCCTTCTACATTGTGCCTTCCTTCACGACAGGGACTTCAAGACAGACTTTTACTTTTCTCTCCTCAGCACCTACATTAATTGATCTCTTACTAAGAATCCACAAATTTAGGTGAATAAATGGACATCTAAACTCCCCTTCACTCCGCTCTCTGCCATCTCAGTAAGGGGACCCACAGTACATCTTTTTGCTCAGACCAGAAACCTAACAGGTGTCTTTGACTCTTCCTTCTTCCTCACTCCGTAGCCAATCCGTCACCAAGTCCTGTTCATTCTACCTTCTAAAAAGCTCTTGAATCCCTCCACATCTATCTCCGTGACCCCTACCCTCGTCTAAGCCACTTCTCATCTGGCGTGCCACATACTAGCCTCCTAACTGGCACCGCTGCCTCCAAGCCAGTCTCCCCATAGAATAGAGTAAACCTTTAAAGACAAAATTCTGAACACATAATACGCTTTTCCACTGCCCTTAGGTGAATCCCTAAATCCCTTCCATGCAGTCCTGGCTGGCATGGCACCTGCTCCCCCTGAGCCTCACCCTCCCCAATCCAGCCTTTCTGGCCTTGCTCCCATTGAACGTTTCCTGTCCTTTTCCACCTCCGATTCATGGCACATCCTATTCTTTCTGCTTGGAATTCTCTCCTTTCCTATCCCACTCGCTACCCCTTTTTTCTAGTTAAGTTCTCACCCTACATGTCTGTGCTTCAGAGAAGCCTTCGCTGACCCTTGTGATGCGCTTTCTACCTCTGACTGACTGGGCTCGGTCCTGCTGTTATATGCCCCCACAGCACTCCATGTTTCCATATCGCCGTGGAAATTACTTGTTTAAGGACCTTTCCCCTACTAGGCTGCCAGCTCCAAGAAGGCAGGGACGGTGACCGTCATGTTCACTGCAGTGACCCCAGTGCTCTCAGCATTGTGCCTGGCACAAAGTGGGAGTTTAAAATATGTTTTTTTTTTCTTTTTTTGTCTTTTTACGTGTCCAGCAACGGATCGCAACCCTCAGCGTCGCGCCCGTACCGGACCGGGACCGGCAACGGGATCGCAACCCTCGGTGTTGCGCCTGCACCTGCACCTCGCTCAGCCAGTGAGCGGGAACCGGTCTGTATGTGGGATCCGAACCCTCGGCGGAAGCGCTGCTGCGCTCCCAAGCGGCACACTGTAGCAGTGCGCCACCGGGCCGGCCCAAAACATGTTTTAAATGAATGAGTTGATGCCTATACTTGTCCTATGAACCCATCCAGGTTCTCCTTCCAGCACTAACTTTATCTGCTTCTCAAAGCAATGCCATTCACACTTGGGCTCTCTCCATAAGAATTAATCCCCATGTGAATCTCTGCATTCTTCCCCTTCAACAAATGCAAGCACATCTTATAGGAACCCTCACTCAGCCCTCCTGAGGCCACCACGGCACCCTGGCTCTGCCCTATCTCAGTGCATTGTCATTTGTGCACGTCCTGGAAGCCAAGCCTCTGGAAGCAAGTTAAAAGGCAAAAAACTTCCTTTTCCCCTTGGGCACACTCTGGTCATAGCGCAGCCTCCCCAGTGCAGGACTCTTCCCTGGGTGTCCCTGGAAAACCTCATACCTTCTTATTTAAGGACATCCCATAAAAACCTTCTTGGAAAATTCCACCTCTAGAAAGTAGACAAGGTTCAGTCAGCTCTGGCACTGTATTTTAAATTCCAGAAGCCACAGGAGGAAGTAATGGACCCTGGAAATTTCACAGATTTTAGAAACATAGTGTAGACAACTGCCCAGCCAGAATGTCTGGAAGAAGAGGGCTGGACCCCATGAATGATCATCACATTTGGGACTGTGATGTGACAAGCAGGTTTTGTGCTGCTTCTATGATTGAATGACATTGTGTTCTAATGACATGTTACTGGTTTATGGTGACCTCAGGTCAGAAATATTTAGTGTTGAGTCTGTCCAGAGAATCTGGGCTGGATGGCTCCTTCCCATCACTGCAGGATCTCTGAAAAGTCCACTGCAAAAAAAATCCCAGATCTGATTAGAAGTTTGTTTCTTAAAATCCCTTTGGCAGAAACTGATTCTTCAGGAAAAAAAGTTATTTAAAAATCTACTTTAAATTGTACCCAGAACACTTGAGAAAAAGAGGACTCTAGCTGGCTGGAGCAGGCAGTGAGTCCACCTTACCGTCTCACGGCAAAACGCGGCCTGGGCTCTGGCCCTGGGGCTCTCCTGGAGAGCGCTGGACTCCACCCGGCCAGCCTCTTGTTCCTCGTCCACCACCTTCTCTGGATTTGGCCGCTTCTCCAATTCATGTGGACGCTGAGAGCCCTGGGAGGTTTCTGAGGTTTTCTTCTCCTCCAGATGGGCACCTGGCTCCAGGGAAAGGTCTTTGCTGCATTCTGCTGCCCCCACTGCATCAGGTGCTGGCTGGGCATCCTCACGAGCTACTGCCTTAGGTACCGAAGCTGCAATGAGGATGGGAGTTATCAGAGGAGACTTCATTCCAAGAGAGACTGTTCCCAGCAGTCACTGTCCTGTCTCCTGGTCCTCCGTCACAAAGACAGAGGGAATTCTCCCAGGTCGATGCCCCTCACATTCTTTACCCTTTTCTTCTAGCAATGTCCTGGGCTCAGATCCCAGAGTCACAGACTGTCAGAGACGAGCAGGACCTCGGACATCATCTAGTCCAATGGTTCTCATCCAGGGGCCATTTTGCTCCTCTCTCCCTCCCCCCAGAGGACATTTGGCAATGCCTGGAGACATTTCTGGTTGTCACAATGTTGGGGACTGGGGGAGCACTATAGCATCTAGTTGATAGAAGCCAAGATGCTAAATATCCTCCAATGCACAGGACAGCCCCGTACAACAATTATCCAGATGAAAATGACAATAGTGCCAGAGTTGGGAGACCTGGCTGTAGCCCAATGTAGCTCAAACTTTGACTTCACAAATAGGCTCTGAGAAGTTAAGCTTGGTGCCCAAGGTCCCAAAAATCTGTGATTCACACCAAGCTGCAAAGATGTCATAACTATGATTGAAAATTTCCTGTGTGACTCTTCTCAGGGGTTATCTACAGTCAATGTGGATCTATCCAAAGTGATTAAGCTCTGATCTTAAACATCTGAGATCAGGAAGAGGGAGGCAGACCTCAAGTTTGGCCTCTATTGCCTTGCATGAAGGAAGGCCTGATTTCATCACATAAGGCTGTTGTCTTGGTGTGAAGACTAAAGTACCTAGTACACTGCTTGGCACACAGGCCTTCAATAAATGTTATCATTTATTGGGTTCAAATTCTAGTTTCTCGATGTGCCTCGTAATCTCGGTCATGGCCTCATGTGCTTGCTCTGCAGGCCGGTGTGAGGATAAAGCAGATGACGTAGGGAAAGCACACCTACAGTGTCTGACACACAGCACAAGCCCAGAAAAGTCTGCTGGTTAAGCATAAACTCTGCTCATTGCCATTGATTATGCAGGTGACTTCACTCTGAGGTGTCTCACCCGATGCCAGCCTTGCAACTCAGTCAGACCTAGTGACGGCATCCTGACGCCTGAACTAATAATGATCCAGAATTGACAATAGTGCTGTTTTCTTTTGCCCATCACTTAGTAAGCTTATGTCCTGAAATTTAATTTTGTCTTGAACGTGTAAAACATGTACAAAGTTCAAAAGTTAAAATTATATAGAAAGGCCTCCTCACCCTGGCCCAGCCACATGTCGGCTCTTCTCCTACCACTCCCCCGACAGACCATGTACTCCTCTGCTCTGGTCCCCCCTGTGATTCCAATCTCCTCCATTTTTCAAGACATAAACCCAATGACATCTGTTTGGAGGCTTCTTAGACAATCTCTCCTTCCTCCCAACGCCTGCAGCACTTAGTGTTATTACCTATGTGGTGCCCAGTCATCAGGTGATCGATCATCTTGTCCTGTGTATGTGGCTTCTATCCCCAGGCAAGTTTCTCAGAATGGAGGCAGTATCTATTCCTAGAAATGACCTGCTAAGGGACCATGAGTCCCCCAAAATTTTGTTGATTGACAGACTTGGCAGGTACTTGTATTCCTAAGCTCCAAAAGAATCTCTATAGCTCAGAAGGAAGGGCATTGTTAGGTTCCCAGCATAGGTCATGTTATGCACAAAGTAGGTGACCACTGAGGCAGAGACTGCTAATTGTCCTCCAATATCCATTCTCTTCTTTATTTAGAACTAGAACCTCCCCCACTCCCAAGTTTTAGCTGGGCACATGACTGTCCAGCTAGTAACCACATTTCTCAGCCTCCTCCGAAGGTAGTGTGGCTAAGCAAAATGAATTTCAACAGATGGAATGGACTGGAAGAGATGTGTGCAACTTCTGGGTTACTTCCTGTAGTGGATTGAATTATGGCCCCCCAAACTCCCTGAAGCTTGAATTGTGTCCCCCAAGTTTTATGTATTAGAAACTTAGCCCCTACTGTGACTGTTAACAGGGTGGGAAATCCTATTATGGTAATTGAAAGGTGGGGCCTTGAAGAGGTGATTGGATTGTAGGACCATGCAGTATTGAGTGGATTAAAAATGGTGGTCATGGGAGTGGTTCTGAGGGCTTTAAAAGAAGAGGAGAGTCTGTCTTTCTCTCTCTCTGTTCTCTCTGCTTCCACTGTCTTGCAATGTAAGATGCCTGAGTCACTGTCACCACCACCAGATGGACTTTGGACTTCCCAGCCTCAGAAACTGTAAGCAATAAATTTCGTTTTTCTTTATAAATCACCTAGTCTCAGGTATTATGTTATAGCAGCACAAAATGGACTAATACATTTCCTTCAGTAGAAGCCACTTGGCTTCCTCCTCTTTTCCCCTTCCCGTGGGCAGGAATGTGGATGTGGAGGTGCTGAGCCCACTTCGACTATGCCCACAAGGACAACACCCATGGGGACAGCAAAAGGAGCCTGGGATGTCAGGTGATCTGCCAAAACATAGCCACCTACCTCTGTACCTGTACATAAGATAGGAATAAACTATCTTTTTGTTTTGTTTTGTTGTGTTTTTTTTTTTTTTTTTTTTTTTTTTTTTTTTTTTTTTTTTTTTTTTTTTTTTTTTTTTTTTTTGTGTGTGTGTGTGTGTGTGTGTTTTTAGTGATCGGTAAGGGGATCGTAACCCTTGGCTTGGCGTCGACTGCACCGCGCTCAGCCAGTGAGTGCACTGGCCATACCTATATAGGATCCGAACCCGCGGTCTCGGCGCTCCCAGCGCCGCACTCTCCCGAGTGAGCCACGGGGTCAGCCCGGAATAAACTATCTTGATCGAGTCACTGTATTTTTGGTTTATTATGTTATAGCAGTTTAGCCTGTACCTTAACCAATAGAACCATGGATTTATGAGATGTACTTGCTCCTGATTTTAAAAAATAGGGCAAAACGAAATTTTGTAGGTAGAATCATATTTCAGATACACTAAAATATAACTATTTTAAGAGAATTCTATTGTAAATTCTTCAGTAAAAGAATGGGGCAACTCTAATATCCCTTAGAGAAACTCTGGATTCTCATTTGTCAAGTTTCCTTGAAGCAGTGGTTACTCTGATCTTTCTCTAATAAGCAGAAGGTGATTTACAGAAGGTGATGCAGGGAGTCTTGGTTGTAGTTTTTGTGTCAGGCCAAAAGCTCTTCCTTCACTTTCAGAAGGATCAGGTTTGTTGTCCTCCCCACATCCCCACCCCCTGACTGAGGATGAGGTTAGCAGGACATAGCCTTGAATCAGGTAGAAGTCATATAACCAATTATTATGCTTACATTGATAATTTTCTCATTTAGAGCAATCAATGATCTAATTATCAGCACTTTAGTTAAAGTGTAACACTGAGCTGATATCTATTACCTTCTGGGTTGCATTGGAATTTCACCCAGATTGGCTGAAAGTGGGACAGTTGGTCTGACCAGAAAGACTAAAATTTTAATCAGGTAACCTGGAAAATTATCTTTCATTCTTTTTCTTTTACCCACTGCTACTGCACAAAAGAAAGAAAAATATTTTATTAATGAAGATGAAGTTCTCCATTTGGAATAGTCATGGAAGGAGAAAAGAAATTTAAGTTAACCTAATACCATCAGAGAGAAGGAGGAGGGGACTGTTGTTCCTGAACCTTTCAGCAGCCCCCTTCAGCCTTTGGTCCCAGATCTACATGGCTGCTCCCACAAGGTCCCTCATTCTGCCCCAACTGGCCACTAGTAACAGGCAGGTAGGCAGGTAGGCAGGTTGGCATCTCCATTAATGTCTTTCCCAGACCAATTTAATACAGGTTGGGTATTCTTATTTACAGAGAGAAAGAGAAAGGGAAAAAGTAGATAACGGACTGTCTCCAAAAGACCTCTTGGGGCCCAGAGGCCCTTTCTTTTGGACAGGATAGCCAATCTCATGAAAGCCTTTGGGAACACTGTTTTCGTCAAAGGCTTTCCTTCCCTCCCTACCCCTCATCCTGCTCCACCCCCACCAGCATGGACCACTTTCCAGACAAGGCATCACTTGATGCCCCTGAGTTTTTACTCATCTGTGCACCCACCCTGAAGGAAAGGAAGAGAGAAAAGGGCTAATATCTATTGAGCATCTTCTACGAGCCAGGCCATTCGGACCTCACCATAGCCTTTGGGATAGGAGCCTCCTCTACTTTGCAGGTAAGAAACAGACTCAGAGATAGTAACTAACTTGTGGAATATACTATAAAGCAAATATACCTCACAGGGCCTGGTTTTCCAAAGTCTTGCAGTTTCAAATACTGACTTTGTGGAGGACTGTAAATTTTCCTCAGGCTATAAGTCTCTGGTGTAAGATAAAGATTTGTGGCACGGCAAGGTTGCTGGCTCAAGGACAGACAGGTTACTGCTTGAAATGTAAAGATACTGGAAAATTGGAGAGGGAGAAGGAATGTTTGCTAAGATCAAGCTTTTGTTAATTGCCTTACTGGAATGTCATCTGGCTTGTTTCACTGAAAGTTACCAGCCTATATTGTTAAACTATAACCCCACCTTTGTTCTCTTCTTATAACTTCCTGGTCTGGAAAATAATTGCAGGAAGAGAACACCAATTCGGCATTAATTTTCCCAAGGAAGGGATGCCTCTTTCTGGAGGGTCCCAGGAAAGGTAACCACTTCGGGGCTTCTCACTGCTCAGAAGAGATGGGCTTTGAGTAATCCTTTGCATCTCCGTTACCCAGGGGAAGTGGGGTGACAAATCCGTGGGGGGCAAAGCAACACAAAGCAACACTATCCGCCCACTGTCACACTGCCAAAAAGCGGTAAAGCTAGGGTCTGAATCAACCCAGTTGGGGTCCAAAACCTACACACTTCCCACAATATTCAGCTGCCTCTCAGCCCAGAATGCCCTTTCTCATCTTTTCAGTGTGGAGAAATCCTACCCAAACAAGAAGGTCCAGCTCGAGTGTCACCTCTTCTAAATCTTCCCAAAATTCTCCTAAGAGGACTGCCTCTCCCTCATGCCCTTGCTGTCCTTTCTAAGCACCTCTTTCATGGTACTTTGGGTACCTAAGCCCTCCTGCATCCCCAAAAGCCAGAGGAGGCTCTTATGCCACTGCCACAGGTTGACCCTGGGCTGAACTTCGGTGCAGACTTTCGGTTTCCCTTCTTAGTTTGTGATCTTGCTGGGGGGTAGGGATCATGTCAACATCTTTGTAACTCCACAGCCCATAGTAAACACATGAGGGAGCATGGTGGAGTGGTTTCAAGCATGGATGTTTTAGTCTGCATTAAAATCCTGGGTTTTCCACTTCCTTGCTATGAGTCATTGGGCAAATTACTCATTCCTCTCTAAGCAAATGGGAATAACAGTAAGTGTGAAGAAATGAGATAATATATGTAGAACACTTAGGACAGTTCCTCACAATATAATAGATGCTGAAAAAAAGTTAGTGGATATTAATTATAATAGAAACGTTCCTAAAT
Source organism: Galeopterus variegatus (assembly GCF_000696425.1). Taxonomy (NCBI): domain Eukaryota; kingdom Metazoa; phylum Chordata; class Mammalia; order Dermoptera; family Cynocephalidae; genus Galeopterus; species Galeopterus variegatus. The sequence continues at coordinate 199,755 of NW_007728627.1, read as the reverse complement.
CACAATGAGCATTTATTGGCTTGTCAACCATCCCTTCCTTTGGAGTTCTCCATACTTCCATTTTATGCAGCTCACATTTCGTCATAGCTCAAAGAACCCATCCTCACTCCAGACACCCAGAGACTTAAGCCAGGCCAAGCATAGAGCCCCATTAGCCTGGCAGTGGTGATTGGTCCAAGGCCAGTCATGTGACCCAAGCAGGCCCAATCAGAGTCCTCTCTGCGTTTGATATAAAGAAATTGGGAGAGAGTTCTTTGCAGACATGAAGTAGAAATGAGGATGGGTGAATGGAGAGAGAATGAGTCTAGAATGATTGAATTCCCAGTTCTAGCTCTGAGACTCTGCATTCCATTCTGGGAGCTTCTCCCCTTGCCTTCTTACTATGTGAGTGAAATACAACATTTCAAAAAGTTTGTGGAAAAATAGAATTAAGGGCCGACCCCGTGGCTCACTCAGGAGAGTGCGCCGCGGGTTCGGATCCTATATAGGGATGGCCGGTGCACTCACTGGCTGAGCGCGGTGCAGACCACACCGTGCCGAGGGTTGTGATCCCCTTACCGGTCACAAAAAGGGGGAAAAAAAAGAAAAATAGAATTAAAAGATAATACAGGTTGGCCCGTTAGCTCAGTTGGCTAGAGCATGGTGTTATAACACCAGAGCCAAAGGTTTGGATCCCCATACTGGCGAGCTGATGAAAAAATGAAATAAAAAATAAATTTTTTAAACTAAAAAAGCAAAATAAAACCCCCACCAATCTTTTCATGAACTTTTTGAAGGCCCTTCATAACAACAGGTAACATTTATTGGGAGCTTACTTTACTTTACAAGTATATTAGACACTGTCATGAGAGCTTTGCATGTATTAACTCATTTAATATTCACAACAAACTTATGAAGAAGGGACGATTATTAACATCACTATTCCCATTTTATAGCTTAAGAAACTGAGGCACAGAGTGGTTACATTAACTTGCTTAAGATCACATAGCGAAATGGCAGAACCTGGATTTGCACCCAGGTAGTATAGCTCTAGAACCCACAATCTTAACCACTTCACTACATTGCCTTGCAAACTCTATTTGCAAGTTTAAGTCTGTTTTTTATGTCTTGCAATGGAAAGAGACCCTCTCTCCCCTACGTTACCTGTAGAGGTCTCAGCTCCCAGTGGCTTCTCCTCTTCTGGCCAACCTCCACTCTCTGACCCCTGGAAAGAAAACTCTTCCAGGCTGGAAAGGGACTGCAGCTCCTTCGGGGGTGTTCTGCAAGGGGTGCTGTTGGTGCTGATGACGGCGGACACGCGGAGCGGCACCGACACCGCAAAGGGCTCCGAGATGTTCAGCGCCTTGCGCTGGTGACGCGGCGAGGGCTCCATCTGGAAGAGGCTGCTGGTAAAGACGGATTTGCTGGGGCTGTCGTTCGAGGTATAGAACATACCCAGCATCTTCGGGGCTGTCTGCTCGCTCTCGGGATCCTCGAGAGGCCGGAACACCTTCAGCTGCTCGGGTGGGGGCCGGGCCTGAGCGCCCTGGAGCTGGCTTCGGTCACTGCTCACATCACAGCCCCCCTCGGCCCCCGCCGGCGTCCCCTCTTGGCCCCATTCGCCCTCCTGCTTGCTGAGGTCACATGAGCTGCCAGTGCTGGTCGAGTGCATTTTTGTTGCCGGAATGAAAAATCCGCCAGTGGTGACCGTTCGATTAAAATTTCCTTTGGTTTCTTTTCCTAGTGAAAAAGAACAAACACACGGTCAGCAGCCGGGGCACTCACACACGGCTCGGCCTTCCGTAAGGACAGGCACACAACATTTGAATACTGGAAAGGCACGGCATCCTACTGAGGGCGTGCCATCCTAGTTAAGACTAGTATACAGCGTTTGGTTGACAAGGGAGAAAGCATTTTCTCGTGTGCACAGAATTTCTGCATGATACTCTCATAATACCGTTTTTTGTTGTGCCATATCCATCAGTTCTGAACTCTGCAGGAAGAGTAGTTTCCAAAAGCCCACTGCTAAGATTGCCACGCGGAGCGATCGTCTACCAGGCGTTAAACGAAGATCATGAAAAAATAGAGACAGGAGGAGGCAGAATGATATTGGCTCAAAATGAAGACAGAAGGGCAAAATGACGGAATCCTGTTTTCTTCTTCTTTTTTTATTTTTTAAAAGATGACTGGTAAGCGGATCTTAACCTTTGGCTTCGTGTTGTCAGCACCACGCTCAGCCAGTGAGCTAACTGGCCATCCCTATATAGGGATCCAGACCCATGGCCTTGGTGTTATCAGCACCACACTCTCCGGAGTGAGCCACAGGCTAGCCCTCTGTTTTATTTTAAAACTTTAAAGCTCATTGTTTTAATTGTTTTCTGGCGGATGAATTCAGATAGAGATTTGATTTCCCAGCAAGGAAACAAATGCTGTTCTCAGCTAGACCTATTCCTCTTTTTCTAGGCTTCTTCCTTTTGATTCAGAGGATGAGAAACTAGAAATTAACTAAATTAACTAAATATGAGAACACACAGTTGTGAGGAGTGCGTTCTTTCACTGACTAAGAAGTGAAGGTGAAGAAGAGAAAAGTCTGAATGAGAAATAAATCAGCTTGGAATGACACATGATTTGCCAGGGATCTGGAAAATAATTTCTAACTTGGTACTAAGCACTATGCTGGGCATCTTACTTGACCATATGTTTAAAATTCTTATGGCCATCCTGTACGGGAAGTGTAATTATCTCCTTTATCATATGAGGAAACTGAGATTCAGAGGTTAAATTACCTGCCCAACACCCATGTAAGTCAGATATATAATGATCTATATTTCAAAATGTTAAATCTTGCGAAACTTGGTAAAAACTGTCCTAAGAGTTTTTAAAATCAAAGCAAATGGATGAATATAAAAGTGAGAAAATGCAAAAAGTATCCAGTCAGCTTAAGAAGATCTCACTAAGTATTTTACTAGTTTTTTAAAAGTCGTTCTAAAGATCTCCTTTTTGTTTCAGGCTGCTTTATTTATCAAAGAGAAAAATGTCTTGTATTAAAGGGATAATTAGGGGAGTTTAAACAGTCTGCTGACAGGGAAGACCTTTGCCTTGTAACTTATAGCTGTGTTTGTTGGCTGCTTAACAGAAATAGAAGAGAGAGATATAGGCAAGCCAGCCCTTAAGTCTAGAGCTGTGAGAAAAAATGTGGTTACATGTTCTTTTGGTGATGGTTGTCACCTCATGTGCAAATGTACACACATCTGCTCCAACAAAGGATACTGTAGTCTGGACACGCCTGACACATAGCTGATGCCTAATCAGTGTTTATTGGTAATGAACGAACGGATGAAGGAATAACCCAGCAACTCAAAATCATGACTTGACAAGCACTATGAAGCTAATGCCTATGGAAACACCCCAATTCAAGAAATGTAAGTATCTAGGCATAAAACCATGAGGCATAAACCAATGCTTGACTCTTCTTTCTGACTTGACTTCTCTTTGCCCAAGGGGGAAACCTTTTCTGACTTAGTTTTCAGGTGTTGACCTTTCACCTGGTTCGGGTTTGAGTGAAAAGTAGTTGTGGTCTCCAGATGTGGCCAAAGAAAGACTGGAGAAAAAGGAAGGCTCTGTAGGCCCAGCCCTGTGGTAGAGTAGGCGAAATTATGGTGAGGGCTATGGGAGCCTCTTGAGTTTGGGAAGGGTCAAGGAGGGATTTGGGACTGTGTGATTGTGTGTGATCGTGACTGCAGATGAGCAGGCATGGCAGCTTGTAAATAGGCAAGTGTGGTGTGATCTCCAGTCTCCCAGTTGTAATCCCCAGCTCAGAAACTAATTGTAAAATCTCACCTTCCACAGGCACTGAACACAATGAGTCCATGCTTTTAGCTGGCCGGATAGCAGCTTTTTCCACTAAAGACAATAGAAAAAAAAACATCTCTGATGAATGCGTATTAAGTGAAGCATTCAGAACAGTAATAGGTCAGGCTATAAATACACAACTGAAATTTCTTTAGGAAAGTTTTCAAGTATCGATAATTTATCCCCTTGGAAAACGTTCCCCCACTCCACCCTAGATGTCCCTCCTTTCTTAATGAGAGTGGTCTTATAAAAACAGGGCATTTGTAGATCCAAGTTTTAAAAATACCTTACAGACAAAGGTAAACTACAATTTTGTCAAATAGCTATTAGCAAATGAGGAGCCCTGAACACAACATTGTTGTACAAAAAGCATTCAAGGATAAATCCATGGGATATAATCCATGGGGTTCCAGGCAACCCCTCCTATTTGATAGGCCAGAATCATAGCTGGCACCATATCCCTCAGTACCCAGGAATTTGGTACAACAGCTGAGAGAGCCCGGGGAACTAGAGTCACCTCTCTCCCAGGTGCAGCTCTGCTCCTTGAAGTCTGCAAACTGGTTGCTCCCCCAGTGATCTCACCTACCAGCCTCACCCTGGAGCAGATCCCAACCAAACCTTTTTGAACACCTGCTATGTGCCTGGTGTACTCTAAGCATCTTTGTCAGCCGCCTTAGCAGGTTTTTGGAAAAGTGTGGCATAAATGAGTGAAAAAAAAATTTTTTTTTTTCTTTTTGTCTTTTTTCATGACCGGCAACGGATCGCAACCCTCAGTGTCGCGCCCGTACCGGACCGGGACCGGCAACGGGATCGCAACCCTCGGTGTTGCTCCCGCACCTCGCTCAGCCAGTGAGCGGCCGGTCTGTATGTGGGATCTGAACCCTCGGTGGGAGCGCTGCCGCGCTTCCCAAGCGGCGCACTGTAGCAGTGCGCCACCGGGCCGGCCCATAAATGAGTGAAAAATTTTTTCCAGGCGCAGTATTAGTTAGACATATTCAGAAATACCACCTCTTTTCAGGAAGCTGAATTGGCTGGAAAGTAATTCCTTCTAGGTCAAGTTTGCTAGGAGGGAAAAGAGGTCTTGGAAACTGATCAGGAACCCAGGACTAGCTGCCTTTATGGTAACTCTGGATTCAGACGGATCTGGGTTTGAACCCCAACTCTGCCAATTTGGGGCCATGTGACCTCAGATAAGCAGCTTAGCTTTTCTGAACTTCAGTTTTCCCATGTGTAAAATGAGGAAAAATAGAGCTGTTGTGAGGATTAAATGAATAATGACTATAGAGCACTTATGTTGTACTAACCTGAAACAGAGTGGTACTCAAAAAAGTATCTATTGTTTATTGTTGTTGTTGCTGTTCAGGATGGACCAGGACTCAGCAACAGAGGGGAGGATAGGAGATGTTTCTACAAGAAGCAGTTGGAGTTGGCCTAACCCAAACTGGGCTGTGACCCACACTTGTTTTGATCCCTCTTTTAAAGTTTTCTCCTTTTTCCCTCTTTGCTCCAAGCCCTGCCTCTTCTAGAAGGCTCTGAATTAGCTTAGCCCCTTAGCCTCCCCAGCTTGGGGCTTCTTTCTGACTGGGGTCCACTGTGGACCCCTCTCTTAGCTATTTTACTCACAGGTAAAGCACAGAACGACAATAGCCCTCTGGCTTTGATATTTCTCCACTCAGAGGAGTTCATTTTGGAGAGTTTCCTGAAGTCTTCCTCTGATAATATACAGAAAAGTTAAATGGAATCAACTCAAATACCAGTGTCTGGGAGGCTCCAAAGTTTATGTGTTCATTCAGGCAATACTTCATTGTTTCTTAGCCTTTATATCTTATCTCTGTTCAATTTTCTAATATGGTTAAACATCCCTTGCCCCTCCCACCCAAAAAACCACCCCAATACTATTCATGGTGAATCAATTTTTTTAATGCCCTTAGTTATGGAATTTTTAAACATATTATTCACTTATATTAATCCACTGTCTCCCCTTTATCACATGCATATATTTTTTTTTTTTTTTGGTGGCTGGCCAGTGTGGGGATCTGAACCTGAACCCTTGATGGTGGTGTTACAAGGCTGTGCTCTAATCAGCTAAGCTAACCGGCCAGCCTCACAAGTATATTTCAACAAAAAGTGAGCTCATGAGCCTCTTAGAGACCACACTGGTGGATTATGTGACAGGGTCTTGTGGCCTAGCTTTAGTCACAGGTTCCACTAGAGTTTTAAGCATATACCTATTGGTCTTTAGTTTCGAAGGTTCTCAACAATAAACACTCTTCTGGTAAAAAGCAGTCACTCAGGCAGTAGTCAAGGCCGCAGGGAGCCATCTGTATTGACACTGATTGTTCTTTAATGTCACTGCTGCATCCCCTCAAAGTTCAGCCAGTTTGGTGATCTATCTCTGATTAGATTGTTCACACAAGCGTAGACCAGTGGCTTACAACCTTGGCTGCACATTAGAATCACCTGGGGAGCTTTTTAAAAATTACCAATACTCAGACTTCGCCGCAGACTTCCTGAGGCAAAAATGCTGTGGGTGTGAACCCCTCTGTGGGCGATTCTGAGGTACAGCCATGCTGAGAAGCTCTGGCCAGGGACATCCCGTGCATTCTGAGTTTACCATCACTGGCTCCAGCTCCTGGGACATGATCCTTTTGAAAACCACATGGGGGTGGAAATCTTCCTAAGTCAAGATCAAAGCATTTGTTTCATTTTTGTTCATTTATTTTGTTCTGTTGTCTTTCAACTTTTCATTACTTGGTGAACCTCTTTCATTTCTGTATCACTGATTTTGTAACTAAAATTCTCTATTTAATGTGCTTAAGCAAATCTCTTATTGTAGATTAGGAGTTTCTTGTGAGGTAATCTTCCCCTCAAATTCTTTGAGAATCCTAATTTCTAATTTGTATCTGTTTTGCCATACCTGTGGCAACCTGTCCTCTTCACTTGGGCTATCTTTCCATTTTGTGGAAGCTGTGTTTCCTCACACAAGGAATATTATAGGTGCCTACCCAGCATTCATTTCCCTTTTCCCCTTCTCTTCTAGAAGTTCTTGTACTTCTCGGGTGCATCTCACTGCCATCCCATTCCTCAGTCCAGTGATTGGTTCAGTAGCCTAGGCCAAAGCCAATCAGCCCAAGGCACTCCCTTGGCCAAAGAGATTAATCCATGTGACTCAGTGAAGGCTGTTGAGATGGGGGGGAATTTGACAGGAACTTCTGGGAAAGAACAGTTCCTATCCTTAGGAGCAGGCTACCAGAAATGATGTTCTTTCTCCTTCCGGACATAGCGATTGTCAAAGGTAAAGCCTAGAACTACCATAGCCACTCTGCCATGGCAATGGAAGCCAGTCTGGGGATAAAGCTGACCCAAAGAGGCGGCACAGCGGAGGAAAACACAGAGACAAGGAGACAGAGCCTCTGTATCCAGCCACCCCTGAAGCCTTCCCTGTGTCTGGGTGTCCAGTTACAGAAGCCAATAAATTCCCTCATTGCACAAGTCAGTTGAATTGGATTTGCTTTTATTTACAGCCCAAATCATTGTTAACTGTGGCAATACACTGTGAAATCCCGCTTTACTCCAAGAGACAAACATGAAAATTTCTAACATCTGTACATACTGATTCTTAGTGTGTACTTATTACCAGGTTCGAGAAAAGTCTTTAAAAATGTTATCTTTTTTTTTTCAAACCAGGATCCATCAAAATTTTCTCATTGCCTTTGTACATTTACCTTTTATAACTTGTTTTCATAAGTATGGCCTCATTTTCATCATACTTTCATTCTATAACACTAAGATCATTGTGGAAAATGTCCCTGGTCTTCCCTTTCCTGACACAATATTCAGCTATATTGGTTATATTCCTCATTATATTGTGGTTCCTTTAATTCCTTCCTGCATCAATTTCTATTCATTACTCAGAAATAAGTCTCATGAGACAGCAACCCTACTTAAAAATCATGACCCTGGGTGAGAAGGGACAGATCTTCCTTATAGTAGAATTCCTATTAATAGAGAATCACCATTTGGCGAACACCACAGTAATAGCTGTTGCAGGCAAGAACCATTGATGGATGTTAAATTTCATGACAGACAGCACTTTAACCAAGTGATCAAAGTTATCTTCCCAAGTGGACCGGTCAGTTAGCTCGGTTGGTTAAGCAATAAGATATTGACATCATGTACCTCCTGATCTGACACACCGAGACAGGCACAGCATTACTTCTGTAGGATTCCCGCGAAAACTCACAACCTCAATCTAACCATGAGAAAACATCAGACAAACCCACACTGGGTATATTCTACAAAATAAATGGCCAGTACTCTCGCAGAATATCAAGGTCAGAAAGACTAAGGAACTGTCATAGATTAAGGGAGATTAACGAGACATGAAAACCAAATGCAATATGGGTTCTTGGATTGGATGCTGGATCAGAAAAAGGACATTAGCGGGACAAATATGACTAAGATCTATAAATTAATTAATAGTATTATATCAATTTTTTTGGCTTTGATAATTGTATTATAGCAACTTAAAATGTTAGCATTAGGGGAAGTTGCGTGAAAGATATATAGGATCTCCATGTACTATTTTCACAAATTTTCGTGATGCAAAAAAAAAAAAAAATTTTTTTTTAAGAAGATCCCCTGGTTAATTTATGAATTTCTCCTTCAGGGCTAGTGCATTTGACGTGATCAAACCAAAGATCAAAGCAAAGCTAGGAAAAAAAACATATGTACCATAAAACACAACTGCTGTTGATTCTTACCTGAGAGCCTTTGTCCTCTCACAAATACACTCCCATTTCTACTCAGTTTTGATTTGGAATCTGAACGTCCCAGGTTGAATATTGATTTCCACTTCTTTGATTTACTGGAAAGCTTCCTCCTAAAAGAGCCAAGCCATCAAGGTTAGTTTGTAAACTAGTCATTTCAAGGGGATTTTACATTAAAAAAGAATATTCCAATTATGTTCTCAGTTATGAATAGCTTGGATATCTCAGGAAATTCCTCTCTAAAATCCAGGTCGAGCCCGACTTTCACCCTGTCTGGGAATGCCCTAGATGACCAAGCCATGCTTTCATGAGTTACAGTAAAGACTATATTTCCCAGTGCAAGAGGCAAAAGGTATTATTAAAGGCAGGGGCAGGGGCAAGCAGAGGCAGGGGTCAGTGGGAGACTCAGAGGACACAAGTGACCACATAGTTCTGGGAACTCTGCTAGGAATTCTGGAAAGTACTTTAGTCCTGGGTTTTCAGATACCAATTTTTTTACAAGAGCAAATGCTAAAGAACCTAGACCTTGGCTGTGTTGTGCTCCCTGCACTGTGGCCACACTGCTGGGTCATCCACAGGTGAGGGGAGGGCTGGTGAAGCCTTCCATGGACCGAAAGGGTTGGATGAGAAAGCAGACCTGGGAAAGAGTCTGGCCTGGTGCTCTGGGGAGAGTTGCGGCCTGCCCGGTGTGGACTACGGTCACTGCAGAGAAACGCAGAGGCTTTGCCTCACACCAGGCTGCTCCATGGGAGGGGGAAAAAGAGAGCCCTAGGCTGGGCCAGGAGGGCCTGCCACCAGCAGGGGTCACCACAGAGACCTTGCCCTGCTGTGGCTCCACCCAGTTGTTAGACTTGATAAAGTTCCTGAGTGAAACCCTGCAACTTGTGGGTTCACAAAGGACCTTTTCTCTGTAGAGCTCTCCTAGAACATCCAGATCTCAAGCCCAGCATGTTTTTATGATCAGTTGAGATAGGTCTTCAGTGCTCTGTAGTTTCTTCTGGACTTGGCCTGGTTTATTTCAAGCACTTGGCCTTGACGTATATTTTATGGGGTGGCGTACCTTGGGGTATGGTGCAGCCCAGATATGGTTAAAAGCACAGAGAAAATGCACTTGATGGACCTTCCAAGTTACTCTTCTTCCTGATGCCTGGGTGGGAGTCTTATTCTTCAAGGATTGAGGGAGAGGAGCAGTGGGGCTCAGTCCCAAAGGGCACTATGCGTACACTCCAGGAAATGCAGGGGGTTCTCACCAGGTGAGTTCCAGGTGTGCCCATCCTACAGCATGCAGTGACTGGTGCCTCCTATGATCATGCGAGGAGGCAGCCCTCTTCCTGCTTCCCCGAAAGGAAACAGCCCTGACATCTGGGGAAGGACACTGACAAGAGCCTGTTTTCACATGTCTTTTCACTGACCAAACAGCGGAGATGACACGCTCCAATGACAAGATTGCCTTTTAGCCCCTTTCCCTGCCGTCTGCCTAGAATGTAGGGCTCCTGCTTCAATCTCTGCCTCCTTCTAGAGTGGGTACGAGTGGGGGTGGGTGGAGGCCAGGATTACAACAGAGGAAGTGCAAGGAGGAAATGAGGGAAGAAAACATCCTACCACTGAAAATGATGCTTGATTTGTCTGGGGAGGGGTGATGGCTCCGACAGGTTTGAGATGGGACAAGGAGGGCAGGAATGTGAGGCCCTACGAGCTGCTTGCCCAGAGCGCTCAGCCTACAGAGGCGTTATTTGTCAACTTGTCCTGCGTCATGAGATTCATCTTTTTGCTTTTTGTAATGTCACTTAGGGGTTGAGGATGGGGGGAGGGGTCAAGTTTTTGTTTTTAGTAAACTTCCTTTTGTAAACATCAAGCCTGTTATGTCTAAATTAAGGAGTAAGGGATTTTAGCCATGACTTGTGAAGTGATCCCCATCATGGTGCTTGGGGTCTCTGGTGGGAGATTGAGGGTCTTGATACCTTTGGGGCAGTGAGTGAAAGCATCCACTGCTAGTGCAAGAGAGTTGTGGAGACAGCTCCCTTCTCTTCTGCCATGCATCCCTACACCCCAACCTAGACCACACTCCCAACCCACGCTGCCATTGTGGCCCTGAGACTTACACAGACCTCTCCTCCTCTGTCCACCCCTGCCTCTCCCGCCGATCTCCCAGAATGTAAAAGAATGCCACTTACTTGTTGTCTGGTAACTCAAGGACGGTATGAAAGAGGGTGCCCATGGGAGGGACAATCTCAGGCAGGCTATTCTCTCTCCTTTCCTTCCGAGCAGGATGGTTAGTAGCCAGGCTGCGGGCCTGAGCTTCCTCCAGGCTCACCAACTTCATGGGCAGGGAGAGGGCTGGCAAGGTCAGGCTTTTCATGATGGGCCGGCTTTCTGTAAAGGAAAGAGCACAGCTGAGTCCTGGAGGAGGCACAGGGCCCGGTTCAGCTAGATACCCCATCCACGGCCCCTCCGTTCCTGCTCTCCTCATGGGTGGCTGAGTGCCATCTGTGGCTTCTCTTGGGCATGGTGGGGCCTGGGCTGAGGCTGACAACTCTCCTGGCCAGACGAGCCAGAGGATAAAGAGGGCTTCAGGAGGTAACTTCTCTTTCTGTACTTTTCGGAGGGGGACTGTTTGTTAGTTCATTCATTCATTCACATAACAAACATTTATTGAGCACCTACTATGAACCAAAGTAACAACAATGAGCCTTTAGTCCTGAAAACTCTTTGTTTTGGAAGCAGAGCTTCGGCCACATGGGAATGTATCTCCAGTCACAGAGGTAGCCTAACAGCTAGGGCAGGAGACTACCCCTCCTCCCCACAGCTACAGAACACATGCTTTAAGGCAATTTAAGGTTGGAGCCTCTACTTTCCCTAGATCACCTGTGCTTACATCTCTGCAATAAAGAGACACTTTCCAGCCTATACTATTCCCTAAAAGATATGTGGCCTTTTACTCACTCCTCAGTTGTCTTCTATTGTATGTAGCTAATCCTTTCTGACTCTATGGTATTTTTTAGGGTTCGAAGTGATGATGACAATTGGTGATGACAGGGTTATCTCTTTTCTCCAAGTCAGTGCTTCTCAACTCGAGGCGATTTTGCATACCACCCCCCATCACAGCCAGGGATAGATAGACCAGGCAATGTCTGGAGACATTTTTGATTGTTGCAAACGTGTATAGGAGTGCTACTGGCATCTAGTGGGTAGAGGCCAGGGATGTTGCTAAATGTCCTGCAATATACAGAACAGTGCCCCATGACAAGCATGGTCTCAACAGTATTGAGATTGAGAAACTCTGATCTAAATTAAAAAGTCTACGTTTGCTTCTATTTAGTTTTTGGTGGCCTTCCCAGTTTTGTGTGACTTCTCAAGTTGTGAAGAGACTAGAGAATAACTTGGACCAACTGAGACTAAGAAATCACTTTTGGCATAGGACTCATCTTATTTTCAGAAAGCAGCTTGACGGCACTATTTCTCTTTGTAGAGCATGACCTTCTCTGGGTGGAAGGAAATAAAGCCACTAAAAAAGGGCCTCGTAGAAAACAGAGACAGTGTGTGACAGTGGGCTTCTTCAGGGAGGATAAGCATGGCAGCCATTCAGCAGGACTGCAGTTAAATACGAGGGTACACCAAAAAGTTCACGGAAAAATAGATTTAAAAGACAATACAAATCTTTCCATGAACTTTTTGAAGTACCCTTGTACATCCTGTGATTATGAAAACTTTTCAGGTGAAGTTTGCAAGTTTAACCCAATTTTCTGATTTAATCCAAAGGAGGTTAAAAATATTTAAATTTAATTTACTTTCCATATTTATTCATAGATTCTTGATTATTTATGACTTTTTATTATTTGTTTACTTACTTAAAAAAATCCAATCACTCTGGGAGCTACCGGAACAATGAGAAGAATATAAACTGCAGGGTCAGGAGACGTGGGTTTAGCACCCACCTCTCATTTCCAGGCTTCAGAGGAAGCCTGGCATTCAGGCCTATTCATCTCTGCTTAGATGCATAGCAGGCATCTCTAACTTTACATTTCATAGCAGAGCTTGTGATCTGTGCTTCCACCTCTGCACTGGTACCTCCTCTCAGCTTCTGCATGTCAGTAAACGGCACCATGGGCCAACCAATTGCATAAGCCAAAATCTGGAGTAGCTATTTTTCATTCATTCCCTTGTTTGATGCATCCCTCCCACACACACAGCCTATAAGCAAGTCTTAAAACTCTACCTGAAAAATATATTGTGAATCCAGCCACTTTCCTCCTTCCCACTGCTGACCCTAGTACAGGCCACCATGATTTCCCATCTGATTCCTGCCATAGCCCCTTAACTGGTATCCCTGCTTCCAGCCTTGCTCCTTTTCAGACTCTCCTCCACACAGCAGCCAGAGTGCTCAGATCCTGCACTTGCCTGTTCCAAATCCTCCAATGATTTTCCAAGGAACTGAGAACCAACCAAACTCAGCATAACCTATAAGGACCTTTCCTCTGCTTTCCCTCTCCTCTTGGCCTACGGACCCAGTGATCTACAAAAATATACAGTAAAAATTGTTCACTCCCTTTATATATGTGTACATTTGTAAATCATACATACACAGTGCTGTATTAGTATTGCGTATGATAGAAATATATATGAAACAATAGAAATTACGAATTATAACACAAAAATAAATGAAAAAGAAATCCTAATAGTTCCTTCTAACACCAACTTCAGTACTTTGGTCTTTGGTACTCCCTAGAATGGGACACCTCATGTTGGAGACCACATTTATTTATTTATTTATTTATTTGTCTTTTTGTCTTTTTTCGTGACTGGCAACGGATTGCAACCCTCAGTGTCGCGCCCGTACCGGACCGGGACCGGCAACGGGATCGCAACCCTCGGTGTTGCTCCCGCTCCTCGCTCAGCCAGTGAGCGGCCGGTCTGCATGTGGGATCCGACCCCTCAGCGGGAGCGCCGCCGCGCCTCCCAAGCGGCTCACTGTAGCAGTGCGCCACCAGGCCGGCCCCGGAGACCACATTTATTCCAGCCACTCTGGCCTACTTTCTGCCACACTTCGAGGCTATTTCCACCTCAGGGCTTTTACACTCGCTGTTCTCTGTCTTTGGAATATTTATCTCCCAGATCCTAACATGACTGGTACCCCCTGTCATTCAGGTCTCAGTTCAAGGATCACTTCCTCAAAGACCATGACTACCGGGTCCCAAAACAAACCTTCATGTCACTGACATTGCATCCATTTGCTGTATTTTCTTCTTGGTATTTATTGTCTTCAAAGTGGTAATATATTTATTTGTAAACTTATATATTGCTTGTCTTCTCAACCAGACCATAGCTGTGTGCAGGGCCTTTTTTGCACAGATGTGTCCTCAGTGTCTAGAACAGTGCCTGGTACATAGGAGGTACTCAATACACATTTTTTTTTTAATGAGTCTTGGAAATATCACAGTCTCTCTGGCCTCAGTGCTCTCATCTGTCAAATGAAGGTATTGGATTCTATGACTTCTGCTATGGTGTGAATGTTTGTGTCCCCCCAAATTCATGTTAAAACTTAATCCCCAGTGCAATAGTATTAAGGGGGGGGAGGGCCTTTAGGAGGTGATTAGGTCATAAGGGCAGAGCATTCATGAGGGGGATTAGTGCCCTTATGAAAAAGGCCTGAAAGAGCTTGTTTATCCTTCCACCACATGAGTGCATGGCAAGAAGGTGACTTCTATGAGAAAGCAGTCTCTCGGGCCGAGACCGTGGCGCACTCGGGACAGTGCGGCGCTGGGAGTGCAGCAGCGTTCCCGCCGCAGGTTCGGATCCTATATAGGGATGACCGGTGCGCTCACAGCGCTCACTGGCTGAGCGCGGTGCGGCCAGTCTCAAAAAGGACAAAAAAAGAAAGCAGTCTCTCAGCAGGCACCAAATTTGCTGGCAACTTGATCTTGGACCTCCCAGTCTCCAGAACTGTGAAAAATAAATTTCTGTTGTTTATAAGCTAACTAGTTTGTGGTATTTCATTGTAGCCGCCCAAATGGACTGTGACAACTTCTAAAACCTTTTCAGTTTGAAATAGAACCTTGTCCAAATCTAAAATTCCAGAGGGTATGACTTATTTCATTTTATGTAAATATTAAGTATGGTGCCTTACCAAGGTCATTAACAATTCATAACAAGAACCTTTAAATAAAATGCATTTGAATAATACACATTGGAGGCAATCAAGAGTTAAAGGCTCAGTAATCTGTGTTTTCACAGGCCCTCAGGTAATTTTGATGCATGCTAATGATGGAAAACCACTCTTATATACAAATGGTCATCACCAGGCTTCTTGATCAGCTAGACTTCTGGTTTTTACAAATTAGGCTCATAGGAGTGACCAATTCAGTCTTAGGGTTCATTATGTCATTATGAGATGCCCATAAACACACAAACACACACTCATATTTGTATATCTACTGCCTGGTGCAGTGCGGAACAAAGTAAGCACTCAAGAAATGCTTGCAAAGAGAATATGAACACACTGCCACTTAACTCATTCACTTAAGACTTCAAGGTGAAGGAACAAGGATCTTCTAAAACATCATAGTAAAAGTAAAGATGAAATCTAATAGTTAAGGAGAACATTGCCAGTGTCTTTAGATAATAGCTCAAAGAGTTTAAGAATTCACTAAAACCAGTAGAACATTATATGTTTTATTCCACCATGCCACATTCATGGAATGGGCCATGTATGCAACCAATCATAAACATGCTAAAGCCACATGCAGACACACCATACCCTCACTGCACACATACAGATGTATACATATGCACAATCCCCAGATGCTGAAACACAGTAGTCAGCACACACACACACACACAGCCAACGCTCAGAGCTAGAACCAAGCCCACTCGCATTTATTCCTGGGCCCCATGACCAGGACAAGAAGGATAGTCTGGTGGGATATATGCCAGAAGGAATAATTACCGTCATTCTCCAGAGACCCAGGTGCACCATTGTTAAAGATTTGATCCACATGATTCAATATGAACTCAATCACCACCTGCTGGACCCGGACTGCAAGGAAGGCTGCATCTCCATTGCAAGCAGTGGCTTCGATTTCTTTAGACCTAAACCATGGAAGAAATACTTTTAGTGAGTGAATCTGCCTTACAACCTGAAGCAGTAACTGGCCTTCTGTACAAGCCCCATCTCCAGTTTATAGGATATTTTAACTGTTTAAGACCAATTAAAGGGACTCACCAAAGGCTGTGAAGCCTAACACACTGAAAACATTTAAAATAGTTACCAGGAAATATACACTGCAAGACTATAAACACTATCCTGTGAATATACAGGAATTGATTTTTTTTTTCTTCATAGAATCCCCTTCCATCTCTATCCCATTATTCTATGGGACAGATCATCATTTTGGAAGTCATATGAAGCAAGCTGATTCAGGTTTTAGCCAGCTGTGACCCCACCAAAGCCCAGAAAAGCCAATGAGCCCCAAAGATGAAAAAGGCCTTTTCAAGAAATAGCAACATAGAGACCCATAACTTTAGCCACATTGTAGTTGTGGCCAGAAAATGCCTTTGGAACCCAGAGTTTCCAAGTTAGCAGGCAAAGAGTTTAGGCTATTAAAATCACCTTTAATTCATGGGTTATACAAATGACCTCTTAGCTACAGGTTTGTCTTAAAGGAGCTTCAGTTTTGAAGAATCCAATCTTCATTTCAATGGACGGGCTGCTTTGAGCCCACTGGGGTGGTGGGAAGGTGAGGTACGGTGGTTACCTGAGGAGGTTTGGAGCCCACACCAGGGCCAGGTTCCTGGCATGCATGTTGGTCTTGCTGCTGAAGGAGGCGATGTGGGCCAGGTGTCGAATCAAGTATTCCAAAGTCCTGTAACAGTTCATTTTTTTGACAAAGTAGGAAACTTCAGTGCCTGTGTGAAGCCTGACAGCTGGAGATAATTTCTGTTTGGAGTTTAGAGACTCTAAATATTTCTATCTTATGAATTTTGAAGGAATATTGGGAAGATATCAAGATCAATGGAAGTAATTTTCTTGGCCCTAGGCACACTGGCCCGAGGTGGGCAGTGGGTTGGTTTCGTCAGAAGTCAGCTGAGGCCCATGGTGCACTAGCCAGAGACAGAACCAGGGAACCACAGCACCTCAGAGCCTGGGGTTCTTAGAGGCCACTTGTTCACCCAGGGAAGAATCAACTGCACATAGTCTTGAAATAGGCTCTGATGTAGGCTCTTTTTTATAAAATTTTTCCAGCTTCAGGTAACTTGGGACTTGTTGGGGACCTCATTTCATAGATGAACAACGTTTATTATTGCTAAGAAGTTCTTTCTTATACCACATCAAAATCTGCCCCCTTGTAAAAGATATGCAGGTGTAGAGAACCCTGGGAAAGGTGGTAAAATGAGGGGCTGAATGGGGAGAATGAAATGAAAGGATGGGCATGGTGTAAGGGATTGTGGTGATGAGCTACTAGAGAGATCAGTTGACCAAATGCTCAGGAGCCGCAGTCAACCCGTGTAAAAGGCATCTTGGTTTCCACAGATTTAGTTATACTATGAATCTGAATAAGAACCAAGAATGTCAGCAAGAGGCTGGCTTGTGTGATCGAAATGACTTCCTGAGGGACCCTGAGGGGCGGGCACCCTGCAAATGACTTGGAGATGGACTGCCCCTTGCCACCAATGTCCCTGGTCAGGCACCAACTCACTTGGATAACAGTACCCTGACCACCAACTTCAAAATGCACCCAGGAAAGTCACTGTCCACTGAAATGCCTCCTTTTTATGATGCTAGCCAGCCTCTATTGTATTACATCACATTGACAGGCTGAACATTTCTTTTCCCTAGGATTCTTACCTATAATGGGATGGGGGAAGCTTCTGGATAACATTTTGTATTCGGGCCAGTTGGCCTTCTTCTGGGCAATGTGACACGGCCTCCTGCAGAGAAGAACATGAAGTAGCCTAGTGAGTGAGCAAGTGTGTGGACGCCCACCTGTGTGTGCTGGTGTTATTCAGGCCCCTGGTACTCCAGGGTCATCACCATGCCTAGAGCTCACATTCCCAAGAGGCACTCTTTGCTATGGAAACAACCAGCCAACTATGGTTTCTGAGGGTTCGTGATGTGAAGTGTCACACAGTGTGTGCAAATGGTGACGGTGGGCTGCTTGGGTCTCAGTGCATCTTCAGATAGGTTATTAGGTGTCTGGTAAAGAATGTGTAGAATCTGGACTGTCTTGTGTGACAGAGAGACACAGAGACAGAGACAAGGTGAGATGGAGGTGACAGAGTGGCACCATGTCTACTTAGCCAGCTGTCTTTGTGGGTGCAAACAGACACTCCCTACATAGCCTGTGACTATTCCATGACCCTGTGTACTCAGCTGCTGCCTGGGATGCCGGGAAGCAGGGAAAAATGTGTCTTCCTTGGCAGGGACAAGAGCTTTGTCCCTGAGACCTGATGGCCTTGCTCGGACTTGTTTTCTGGTTATTTCCTGTGGGGGTATTTTGTTCCCTTATCAGCCCAGGGCCTTCAAGGAGAGGCAGGAACAGCCATAAAGCAGTGGGATCACAGGCTAACCCCTGTCCATCTCTCATTGCTGGGGTTTCTGTACAACACAGGCATCCCTGGGCAGATTCCCTTGACCCTGGTTCTGCCCTGTTCGGAGAGTCTGTCCTGCCTGTGCCCAGGCTCTAGGGCCCTCCCAGGGCAGTGAGTGAGTGCTCAGGAACTGCCCATGGGAGTGGCACCTGAATTCAAAGTCAATGGTAATCACATCTTTTTTTACTGAGATATAAGCTATGTATATTCAAAATATACAAATCTTAAGCTACAGCTCCATGAGTTTTATACGTGTACCTGTGAAACCTCACCTAAATCAAAATATACTTTAAAAAGGGCACTTGAGCTCATTTCAATCAATCCTTCTGATATTAAACTCACAGGCATATGTGACTTACAGTCTTCTATTTCCTCCCGAGACTGGCAACTTGCTTTACATTTACATATAGTGAAAGGTGTAATCATAAAGTACATTCTCTAGTTTGATAAATACTGCCTTCTGCAATACAACCAAAAATAAGATCCTAACTATGGTGATGGTTCTTGTATTGTTCACCGCTGTTCGGTTTGTAGCTGTCATTTGCTTGCTTGTGTGTAAATGCCAAAGTTTGCACTCTCAGTAATGAGTTTCTAGCCACAGAAAAGTGGATGAGAATGAACTTGACTGGACACCTTCTGTCTGCCAGGCCCTATTCTAGGCCACACCTGCTGTGTTTGTTCTGTTCCAACTTAGCGGAGACTCTGAGGTCCTGCTCCAGCCCGGACCCCCCATTCCCTCTCACTTTTTTCCATGGAACTCACTACATACAAGGTACTTAAAAAAATTCGTGGAAAAATAGAATTGAAAGATAACATAAATCTTTCCATGAACTTTTTCAAGACCCCTCATATACTACATAACATACTAATTGGGTTATTCTTTATTGTCTGTCTCCCTTGCAAGATTGTCAGCTCTGTGAGTTCAGGGATGTAATGAGTCCCTGAATCCAAAACAGTGCCTGGTGCACAGTAGGTGCTCTCTATGCGTGACATCATGCCAGGGTATTTCCACTGAGGTTTTTCTTTTTTACCTTTTTAATTTAATTGAATAAACACACACACACACACACACACACACATATACACACAGAAGCCCCCATTTTTAAAAGCAATCAAAATTCTCTATGTGGAAAACTTGAGGTCTCATTTCTGAAGGAGAAGTGGGGAGAAATGTGGGACTGGGAATATCCAGGTCACAGTTGTCTCAGGATTCCAGTGGGCTTGCCTGTCTGAGGGCAGAGCCAGTGGAAGCAAGATCGCCATTGTAGCCTCACTGTGTGAGGTATGCAGGATGCAGGGATGGGGGCAAGAATGGGGCCTCCACTAAGTGCCCTGACACCTCCTTCTCTTCCCTGGAGCTGTCATTTAGAACACAAGACTGTAGAGAGCACCCTGGCTTCACAAGGCAGGGAGAATCTCATGAGAGGGAAAGAAGGGAGAGCAGCTTCAGGGAAGGGAGGAACTGAACATTCTGTCCTGCACAGAGGGAGTGGTGGAGAAGCCTCTTTATCTCTCTGCAAAGCCAGGATCCCACTGTTTACAAAGCTTGGTATCATCACCCTGACACCTTTAAAAAATGTGTCTGGGGAATAAAGGTGTAGGTTAACAGCTCTCATGGAAACTTCCTTTAATATTTTAGGAAGCTGTTATTCATCTTTGCCCTCAAGAGGCTAGAGGCGAGAGGTGGGGCAGGCTCTCCCTGATGCCTGCAGGTCCCATTTGGGATTGGTGTTTATTTCATTATTTACAGCCTCTCCCCACCCCACCCCAAACCTGTTCAAGAAGATCTCTAAACCCTCATTTTTCTCCTGGAGGGGTCTGGTCACTGCAGACTTATTTTTACCTTGTTTATGTCCCCCCTTTGGGATGGCAGAACCCATCATTGGGCAACTGGGGGAAGAGTGTTGAGATCTTGTCCACCCGAATTTTTTTACCGTAAGAGCATTTCACTCAACATCAGCCAGGCCAATCTGGCTATGGTTAAATCATAAAAGGTCTAGGAGGAATCTGTGACTATTTGTTCTGATCAAATCAGTAACAATAATACCAGCTTCCTGTCTTCTGAGGACTCTGGCGAAGGCTGGGCTTTTGTCCCCTGGGTTAGGGCCCTCACTCTGGGTTTTTCTGTTTACCCAAAGCCACAACTGTGCCTGAAGCTCAGGTTCTGCCTCCTGGGTAGCCCTGTCACCAGGGAGGCCCAACACAAACAACCTGTGGCTCCCCCTTCCAACTGCACCCAGCTGCAACTTTAATTTTTTAGTAATTACTTGAAAATTATTATAAAATCATCTTTATTGTTTTAAATTATTTTAAGCTATTAACTAGATTTTTAAAAAGTAATTCATGAACATGATTAAAAAAGAAAAAAAATAGAGCAAAGCATCCAAAGGAATGTGCAGAGAAGAAAGTCTTCCCTCTAACTGAGGACAGTCTGTATACATATGTCTTTGATATACCTGTGGACGCAAGTGCTAGTCACTGATCTGACCCATCTCTGAACTCCCCTACTCCGTCTCCCATCACTTCCTCCTTGCTTGCTCCAGGCCAGTCACAATGGCCTCCACATGTCCCCTCAAGCGAGCTCAACAGGTCCCCCACCAGGGCCTTTGCACCTGCTGTTTCTTCTTACACCCTCTTCCCCCAGATGCACACACAATTTGTTCCCTAGCTTCACCCTTGTCTCTGTTCAATTGTCACCTCATAGAGACCTCTGATTATCCTACCTAAAATAGGAGTCCCCAGCATTCTCTCCCATGCCCTGTGTTGTTTTTCTTCATAGTAAGTATCAACAGTTCTCATTATAGTTCTATGCCTTACCTATATTTATTATATATATCCTCCATTAAAATGTAGTTTCACAAGAGCAAAGATTTTTATCCATTTTGCTAATCATTAAATTTCCAGCACTTCGAAATGTGCCTGCCAGGTATATATAGTAGGTGCCCAATAAACATTTGTTGAACTGAATGAGTAGGTGGATGAGTCAACACTTCACTTTGTGCTTGAGAATACAAAAGAGCCACATTCAGGGCACACTTCCAGGACAATACTATTTGGGCTCCTCGCAGGATGACCAATCATCCTGATTTGCCCAAGACTGGGGGGTTTCCTGGGACATGAGACATTCAGTGTTGAAACTGGGAGAGTCACTGGCAAATCCAGACAGTGGGCTACTATCCCCCTTTGCAGCTCTCTGGAGCTCACAGCCTGTTGCAGATGTTATTTGTCTGCCCTGAGTGACATTTCTTTTTTCTTTTTTCTTTTGTCCTTTTTTGAGACCGGCTGCACCGCACTCAGCCAGTGAGCGCTGTGAGTGCACCGGTCATCCCTATATAGGATCTGAACCCGCGGCGGGAGCGCTGCTGCGCTCCCAGCGCCGCACTCTCCCGAGTGTGCCACGGGCTCAGCCCAGTGACATTTCAAATGATGTGTGTAGGTCAACAAATATATCAAATATTTACTAAGTAACAGTTACAACATTTTCCAGTAGCTGGAGAGCAAGGAAAGAAAACAAGACAAGGAGTAAAGTAAACACAGTTCCTATCCTCAGAAGGTTTACAATTTAATGAGGGAGACTGATACATAAATTATTTCAATATAAATTCAATATATAATTTAACACTTCTCTAAAATGCCCTCCCTAAAAATCCCCCAATCAGCAATTCTTTTCCTATTTGGGGTGTAATAACTTTAGATGGAACAATCTGAAC
The DNA here is from genome assembly GCF_000696425.1 of Galeopterus variegatus. Classification (NCBI taxonomy): domain Eukaryota; kingdom Metazoa; phylum Chordata; class Mammalia; order Dermoptera; family Cynocephalidae; genus Galeopterus; species Galeopterus variegatus. The sequence goes on along the minus strand of NW_007728627.1, from coordinate 177,860 downwards.
AAAGTCAAATTTTTCCTAAAATGAATGTTGGTGTTCTTTTCTGATAAAAGTAAAGTGTAATGTAGTAGGTTGAATAATTGCTCCCAAATATATTAGGCCCTAATACTAACATTAATGTTACTTCATTTGGAAACTTGTAAATGTTATTTTATTTGGAAAAAGAATCTTTGCAGATGTAATTAAGTTAAGGAATTTGAGTGGGGAGATTATCCTAGACTGTACGAATAGGCCCTAAAAGCAGTCATAGGAATCCTTGTAAGAAGGAGGCCGAGGGACATTTGACACAGACAGAAGAGCAGAAGGCATTGTGACCATGGAGGCAGAGATAGGAGTGATGTGGCCACAAGCCAAGGAATGTCAGCAGCCAACAGAAGCTGGAAGAGGCAAGGAATGGATTTTCCTCTAGAGCCTCTGGAGGAAGTGCATCTCTGCTGAAATCTTGATTTCAGCCCAGTGAAAATGACTTCAGACTTTTGGCTTCCAGAACTGTGAGAGAATAAATTGTTGGTGTTTAAGTCACCCAGTTTGTGGTATTTGTTAGGGCAGCAATAGGAAACTAATACACATATTCAAAATTAAAATATAAAATCTGCAGAAAATAAAAATCACCTTTTATTGCACCATGCAGAAATAACCACTATTAATTTACTTACATGTGAAGCAAAAAAGAAGCAATCTACCCAGGCCTCCCAGCACCAAATATGAACACTGGCATAATTTCCTACTTATTTACGAATAATTGCTTTTTCCCATGTAACTTTATATTGTGGACAGTAAATATTTTTCAAAATTGTGATGTTTCACGGCTACACAGTTTTGAAAACAATAGTTATCATTTATTTAACTCATCTTCTGTTGCTAAACATGTACTCTCCAAATTTCGATATATTATATATAATATTGCAATGAACATACTTGTATATCAATTATTTGTGTGCATATCTGATTATTACCTGAGAATGAAGTCCTTGAAACAGAGTTACTGGATTAAAGAATACAAGAATTTTAGGACTCTTGATAGTAATTTCAAATGACTTTCTGGGATTTCCAAACAATTAACACTTCTGGTAGAAAACTACAAAAGAGCCAGCTCACCACAGGCTCTCCAGTATAAAATGGTATTATGAAAAAATAATTTCTTTAATATGCAAATATATTATCACAATACATTAATAATTTTTAAGTGACTCTATTTCTTTTTCTATGAATTCTCTGTTCAGGTTCTTTGCTTATTTGTTTAGTGTTTTGTTACATGTTTTTATATTTTTATTGACAGGTAAAAGTTATATATAATTAAAGAATATTAATCCCCTGTCATCTTTAATATAAACAGTTTTTATAGTTGGTCATTCGCCTTTTAAATTTATTAGTGTATTTTTTATATAGAAAAAATAGTTTATGTAGAGCTCAGTTTGTGCAATTTGCAATTTGTCTTTTGTGATTTTTGTCTTTCTTCTCTTTTATTGTTAGGAAGCCCTTCTCTACCCTGAAATTCACTAAATGGAAAGGCTGCAACTTGATTTCCTCCCCCCCCCCAACAGTTGGCCAATTTTCCTAACAGTGTTTATGGAATTGTTCCTTCATTACTTTATCTTATATTAATTTATTTAATACCTGAGCCCATTAAAGTGCTATTAACTCTAGTTTTATTTTTTTTATTTTTATTTTTTTTTGTCTTTTGTCTTTTTTCCGTGTCCGGCAACGGATCGCAACCCTCAGTGTTGCCCCCGTACCGGACCGGGGACCGGCAACGGGATTGCAAGCCTCGGCGATGCTCCCGTGCCTCGCTCAGCCAGTGAGCGGGAGCCGGTCTGTACGTGGGATCCGAACCCTCTGACGGGAGCGCTGCCGCGCTTCCCAAGCGGCACACTATCCAGTGCGCCACTGGGCCGGCCCCATTAACTCTAGTTTTAAATAGTGTTGGAGTTCTGAGAGAGAATTTTAAATCTTTACCTCCATTTACTAGCTGTACCACCCTAGGCAAGAGCCTCTGTGAGCCTCAATTTACTTATCTGTATAACAGAGACAATAAAACCTACTTTGTAGGGTTATTTTGAGGATTAATATTTATAATGAGTTTATCATCTAGTAAGCACTCAATAAGTGGCAGCCATTATCATTATTAATATTATCCCATTAATATTTTTTGTAATTCTCTTATTATTCCATTGAGATATTATTCTACTTTAGCTGTACAAGTAGGTTTAAATGAATTATAGTGAGAATGTGTGACAATGTAACAGTTATTTCCATGTCCCTGAAAAAGGTTTGCTTATATTATCATATTCATTAATAGGATCAGATAAATCTATTAAGTGGCAAATTCTTCAACATAGTTAACTTCATTAGGTTGTATCTATATAGAAGTCAGTTGTTATAACAAATCATTCCTTTTTTATTTTTCATGTCAATAAACTGCTTAAATTCAATGTCAGGTTTTCTTCAAATCTGATGACAAGTTGACAAAATTTGCCTTGGTATTATTCAGTTGCTGTGAGAGAACAGAATAATTAGCAATATCAGGGAACAAGATCAGGGAGAGATAAATATGGGTTTTGTTCTGACCCTGTAGATAAGAGCTAAGAAGAAACAATATTTCTGAAGTTTCAAGACAAGAAGTCTTATCTACCTCCAACTACAATAAAATGAGAAATTAAAATAAATTAGATTACTATAGTTTGAATGTTGTTCCCTCCAAAACTCACGTGGAAATTTAATTGTCATTGTAACAGTATGAAGAGGTGCAGCTGTTAAGTGGGTATTAGGCCACGAGGACTCTACTCTTATGAATGGTTTAATGTCATTATTGCAGGAATGGGTTTGTAATTGTGAGAATGGGCTATTAATAAAAGCAAGTTTGGCCCTCTCTCGCTCTCTTGTGCTCACTTGCCATTCTGTCTTCCACCATGTGATGATGCAGCATAAAGGCCCTCACCAGATGCCAGTACCATACCCTTGGACTTCCCAACCTCCAGAACTGTGATCCAAATAAACTTCTATTGTTGATAAATTACCCAGTCTGTGGTATTCTGTTATAGCAACACAAAATGAACTAAGACAGAAAATTGGTACCAAGAAGTGGAGCTGTTGCAATAACAAATACCTGAAAATGTGGAATTGGCATTGGAACTGGGTAATGGGTAGAGGATAGAATAATTTGGAACAGGAAGCTAAAAAAAAAAAAGCCTAGATTTCTGTAAATGGATTGTTAAGGACAATTCTGGTGAGAGCTCAGAAGAAGACAAGAAATGTAGTTAAAGTTTGGAACTTCTTAGAGATTATGTAATAAGTGGTTGTGATCAGAATTTTGGTATAAATATGGATGGTAAAGGTCATTATGATGAGGTCTCAGATGGAAAAAGGAAATATCTTATTGGAAACTGGAGTAAAGGCCATCCTTGCTATAAAGTGGCAAAGAACTTGGCTGAATTATGTCCATGTTCTAGGGCTTTATGAAAGGTAGAATTTAAGAGCAATGAACCAGAGTATCTGGCAGAAGAAATTTCTAAGCAAAGTATTGAAGGAGCTGCTTCACTACTTTTATTTACAAACTGTAAGATGCAAGAGAAAATAAATAACTTAAAGCTGAAATTTATAATTAAAAGAAAAGCAGAATGAAAAGATTTTGAGAAATTTTAGCCTGCCTATCTAAAGAATGGAAAAGTGTGTTTGGGAGCACAAACCAAGAGTATAACTAAGTGAACTATTTGCTAAATAGATTAGTATGAACAGAACAGAGCTGGAGGCTATTCATCAGGACAATGGGAGAATGACCTCAAAGACCTCCAAAATGACTTTGGAGATTACTGGTGCTGCCCCTCCCATCACAGGCCCAAAGTGCCAAGGCCTGGATAGGAAAATATATCAAAAGAGAGGCCCACGGTGCCCCTTGAGGTCTTGGTGCTCACTGCCCAGGGCCACCTCAAGTCTCTGCTCCTGCATTCCAGATCAGCACTCCTTGGTTGTTCCAGGTATGACTAAAGGGGGCTCAGGTATGGCTCAGGCTGCAGCTTTGAAAAGTACAAGTGGCAAATTTTAGCAGCATCCACATGGTGTTAAGTCTGCAGGCATGCAGAATGCAAGAGCTGTTGGGGTATGATGGCCTCCACCTAGATTTCAAAGGATGTTGTGGACAGGGCACCCAGGCAGAGATTTATTGCAGGGGCAAAGCCACCACAGAGAGTCCTGACTTAGGGCAATGTCTAGTGTCGTCATTGAAGTGAGGCCACTTCCAAGACTCCAGAACTGTAGAGCTACTAGCTTGCATCATCAGCCCTGGATTGGCACAAGATTCCAACCTATGAGTTGCTGAATAAACTGAGCCCAGCAAAGCTATAGGGACAGGGCTGCCCCAGGCCTTGGGGGCCAAACCTCCACCCCAGTATGCCCAGTATGCAAGATATGGAGCCAAAGGAGATTATTCTTTAGCTTTAAGACTTAGTGTTGTTTTCCCTGTTGGGTTTGGGACTTATTTGGGACCAGTTACCTCTTCCTTCTTGCCTATTCCTCCCTCTTGGAACGGGAATTTCTATTCTATGCCTGTTCCACCATTGTATTTTGGAAGCACATAACTTGTTAATTTCACAAGCTCACAGCTGCAGAGGCATTTTCCTCTGGGTGAATTATACCTTCATTCTCACCTTTATCTGATTTAGATAAGACTCTGGGCTTTGTACTTTTCAGTTGATGGTAGAACAAGTTAAGATTTTGGGGACTATTGGGATGGAATGAATGTATTTTGTATGTAAGAAAGACATGAGTTTTGGGGGGACCAAAGGCAAAATACTATGGTTTGAATGTCCCTTCCAAAACTTATAGTCAAATTGAATTGCCATTGTGACAATATTAAGAGGTGAGACTGTTATGAGGTAATTAGGCAATGAGGGCACAGACCTCATGAATTAATATTATTATCATGGGAGTGGGTTGTTTTAAAAGAGAGGTTGACCTTCTTTTGCTTTCTCTTGCTCTCTTACCGTTCCACCTTCCATCGTGGGATGACACAGCATGAGGCCCTCTCCAGATGTCAGGACCATGCTCTTGGACTTTCCCTCCTCCAGAACCATGAGCCCAAAAACTTCTATTGTGCATAAATTACCCACTCTGTGATATTCTGTTATAGCAACACAAAACAAACTAAAACATAGACTTGATCAGTTCATGAATATGATGATATTCTATTCTATAGTATTCAAAGGTGATACTATTGTACTGATAAAAGGATTACAACTATATAGAAAGCAAACAGTAAAGTCTTACATACAAATTAAAACAACAATAAGAACTTGTTTTTGGTTTATTCAGATTCGTAAGTAATTTAACAAATTGAAAATACCCAGCATCAGCAAGGCAGCTGGGCAAAGAATATTTCTGTCTCTCCAGAGGACAGTTTGGCAATATGTAACAGAATTTTAAATAAGAACTCTTTTCTCAGCAAATCTACTTCAGTGATTTTTCCCTAAGGATTAAACAGACAGAATTATAGAGACATATGTGCAGAAATGTTTTTATAATGTTGTTTATAAAAGCTAAATTTTGAGAAACACAAAACCTAAATGTCCATCAACAGGAGAGTGGTTTCAGAAATCATGGCACATATGAGAGAACGTGCTGTAAAAATAGTGTCTCTTCATATTTACTAACATGGAAAGATGGTCACATTGTTGAATTAAAAGTGTTCCAAACAGCAATATACCGTATTGAGGAGTGAAAGTTTGTCATGGGGGGAGGCCAGGGGAGGAGGGGCAGAGAGATGGAGAGAAAGGATGTCCCCTAAATGTTAACAGCAGATCTGCATAGGGTGTGGGATTTCAAGTGATTTATACTCTCTCCTTTATGCTTTTTTATATTGCTTTAATTTTTGCAATAAAATTTATTTCGATTTGGGAAACAAAACACTATGCAAAGAATAAAAGACTAAAGGAAGTACTCACAACATGTTAAGTGTAGTGGCTGTCGGTTTTTAAGGGGATAGACTAAGGGTTCCTTTCTACTTTCCCCCATTTTCCAAATTGTCTTTTATTGAGTATGATTACTTTTCAAATGAAGAAAATACTCACCTATGGTGACAATGATTATAATCTGGCAGAACCACATGAAGCTCATAACCTTTCCTCTTGTTTTCCAGGAAAGACTCCTCTGTGGTTTTGTGGGCAGAGTGGAAACTTGTTTACCTTCTGTTTTAGATCCCAAGGAGAGGGGTCCCCTAACAACTGACATCTCTACATCAGCTGGTGTATGTTGAATTCTCTAGCAGTCAACATTGATGCCTAAATTTTTTATGTGCTTTGGCCTTTTTTTCACTAAAAAATTTAATGTATTTTTAGTGGATAAAATTATGAAAGTTAAAGAAGCAGGAAAAAACACCTATAATCCCTGTTATAGAAAATGAATGGCTGTTTGTCTTTTGAACATTCTTCCTTTTAATCCTTTATATACTATTGTGTATCTGGGTTGTTTTCAGTTATCATTATGATTATATCACTGTATCCCTGAAAACTCTTCAATATAGTTTTATTGGCCCAAGCCCAATTTTTAAGAAGTAGCTTATGTTTATATCATTTCAAATAGAAGAATCTTTCATGTGCTCAAAATAAGTTTATTACAGGAGCCATGAGAAAGATTCCCTCGCATTGTTGGAGCCTAGATCTTATTCTTACCAATGATTGCAACACCTCCATAATTTCAATTTCAAATACCCCCCTTTGACTACCCTGCTCCAACACTCCATTGACCTCACTGGGATGAATAATCCCTTGACCTACTTTTTCACTGTTTCTCATCTGCCTTATGCCCTCATTTCCTTTCTTACCCAGACTAAACTCCTGGTGATTATTTCAATCACCCCGTCACACACTCTCATCTCCCCATCTCTCTTTTGCTAGCTGAACCCCAACCTTGGTTAAACTCAACCTTTTGCCTACTCCACATCTCCACGTGTGCAGCCAAATATTCAAGCTCTATTTTTTTTTTTTTTTAAAGATGAGCGGTAAGGGGATCTTAACTCTTGACTTGGTGTTGTCAGCATCACACTCAGCCAGTGAGCGAACCGGTCATCCCTATATGGGATCCGAACCTGTGGCCTTGGTGTTATCAGCACCGCACTCTCCTGAGTGAGCCACAGGTCAGCCCTTCAAGCCCTATTTTTAATGCTATCTCTACAGATGTCCTTTAAGCATTTATTGTCCTTTCTGATTTCCCATGGGTGCCCTATTTGGGGACTATGCAGCTACTATTTAAGTGTTCTGTTCTTGACTATCCGTCCTCCCCACCAACTCAACTCACTGCACCCCTTTTGGCTGTTTTTCTCAAATTATTTTATCTTCCCAGCTTTATGACCTCTCTCTTATGTTTGTTCCCTATCCTTCTCTACCCACCTACCTCTTTTCCCCACCCTCCAAAGATACACAGAAGGAATAGCCTGAAAAAATGAGCTAGCAATGGTGTAACATCAGGAGTCTTAGGTTCCTGTGCCGCCTCTGCTGTGTGACCTTGGGCCAACCACTTTACTCTTCTGGTTCTCAGTTTCCTCTCTACACAATGAGGCACATTCAGTTCAATAAACATGGAGATAATTTAACCCAGTTCTTAAAATAAACAACATGATTTTCAAGAAAGCAAAGTTTAGCAAACAGTTCCACTACCCTACTTTCCTCACCATACCATCCTACTTCTATCACCATGCTAAGATAATGTCAACCATCTGGTGAGTATTATCGTTGTTATTTTAGTACTGAAACTCTCCTTGGCCCATCTATTCATCCCACCCAGTACCATAATGGAAATCCAAACACTCACCGTGAATTTCTCATAGAGCTCATAAGTCAGGAGGGGGTTGGGCAGCTCCCTAAAGTAGAGCTTGCAGAGTGAGCCTACACAGTGGATGTCCTGAAGGTACACTTCTCTTGTCAGATCTGGACATTGATCTGAGCCAAACTCTTGCCTGAAACAACAGAGACGGAGACATAACAATCCCAGGGAACACGTGTTCCGTGTCAGCAGCTGCTTGGCTGCTTAGGGGTAAAAAGACCCTAAACCGCTGAACTGACCGTATTTTTAACCTTGATAAAAAAGGACCTCTACTCCAGGCACAAGGAAGCCATGGAAGAGTTCCACTTCGGGTCTGGATCCTCCTTGCAAAATCTGTTGTGATTAGAAAGACATAATGCTCATTTACAAGTGGATTTCCCGTGGCATTATGTCTGCAGTCTTGGTTATGAACACTGGGAAGATATGAAAACAATTTGCCAGAAAGACCTACTGAGATTTCAGTTTTTCCAAAATATTGTTCAAAAAGAACTTCCCTTTTTCACAGGAGAGACAAAACCAGGGTGGGTCAGATTGTTATCACTCATCTCCTTATATTCATGCCAACAAACTTGTTTTATCTGGAAACTCAAACCCAAGGTTTGAGAACTTTAATCAACTATCTCTTTGAAACCTTCTAGGCTAACTGACGATGATTCTTACAGTATAGATGAGCTTATAAATATCTTCTTAAACAATCCATAGTGGGATATCTGGGAACATTATCAGATTCCAGGCCTAGTTTCTAATTAGAAAACATTTCCTAAAAAGGTTACATGAATACACTGCCTCAAATAATATGTACTTACAAGTTAAAAATCTGTTTAAAAAGTGATGAATTTGAGCTTTAATACAGAAGAGAAGTTAGACTTCTAGAGAGAATTCACTTGGTCAGCCAACAGGTAACAAAGTCAACAGGACTCTCAGAATCAACATTTTCAGAACAGCTTGCTGTCCATTCTCCTGTAGTCTGGTTCTGCCCCTTTAATAAGGGATACGGAAATCCCTGGTGCTGTCAGAACCTGAGAGGAACTGAGTGGGGCCTTGAAAAGAAAAATATGCCATGGCCTCATAAATTCATAGGCATGTGTTTTTTAAGAGGGCAGAACAAGAACAATCTACAGCTTATTCGTTTATTTAGCCAAAAATTCCCCTTGTCAAGGCTAAGGTCAGTCCTTAAATGAAAAAGAACTGGCCATCACCCAAGTGTCCTTCCAGGATACCAACTACTGTGTAGTATATTTCAGAGCTAAGAATAAATTATTAAGATGTATTTGCTGTTGAAATTTTTTAAAGTAGCACACTTAATTAGTGAAATTATGTAAACACCTAGATGCATTAAAATCTATGGCTACAATAAACTTAACTGCTTTTTCTAACAGCCTTCACTTCTCCAGGAGTAAAAAGGGTATTTTATTCCTTTGGTATAATTTAATTACAGTTGAGATGGAAGGCAGGGGAGGCACAAAAACCAAATAGGAGGAAGAATACAAAAACTGAATGACATGCACAATCTATTAAATTTTACATATTAACTTTGTAATAAGAATTCTTTTATTATTTTTAAAGTATGTTTATAACTAAAGAACATATCATAAATATATAAAAATAACACATTAAATTTATTCTTTTTGGTATTAAAGAACAATACACAAAATACATAGATCTATTGTTTTAGTTATAGAAAAGTATATATAGATACTTTATATATACTCTGTATGTATACTACATATTCTCTATTTTATATATATAGATAGATATTTATCTATCTACATATCACACATATCTATGTTTTATGTAAAGGTTTTTGCCCTCTTAATGTGATAGACATTTCCAAATGTTTAGGATAAAGCTATAGAATCGGAAATAGTTAATCCATCAATAATTTTTAAAATACCAGCATCAGTTAGAGAAATGTAGCATCATGCAGACTTCTGATTTCTCAACCAGATAAAATATCAAAGGCTGAGTGTGTGCCGTCAGAAAAACCCGTATCAACCTCCGAGTTCTGAACACCATACAATGAGGACCTAATCTAACTGAGCTTTGGGTAGGTGAGAGAATGATAATAAATCACGTTTTCCTAACTTGTAACAAATCATTTGAGTTAAATCAAATCCACCTAAGAATGGTAAATCTGGCACAAGACAGAGATTAAAAGCCTTTAGGAGCTTTTGTTGGAAAGAATTACATCAGGCTGGAGAGCTTCCTGATTAGATTAAGAACAGTCAGGCCTCTGAAAACAGCCGAAACTGATCTTCAGCCGTGCCACCCTTCCTCAGTACCTTCAGGTTTTTAATACTCCCAACACCTGCGGACAGGGGCATGGACAGAGAGGAAGGATCATGAGAAAATTCCTTGGGGGCTATTCTTTTGGCTTACCGTAGCCGTTGTATGTTTGAGGTGACCCCCGAAAGCCGGTAAATTCCATCCACAATGCCGTGAGTCTCTATAAATTCTGCACAGCTCTTCAATACATATGGAACTATGTAAGGGAAAAGAAAAAACAATAAAGTATTAGATATAAATCTGACTGTCCTTTTAAAAATATCCTCTTAGAAAATCCAGGTAACTTCAAAGAGAAATGAGTATGGAACTCATATGAGTTACAAGTGGAAATAATTACTTATTAGTAGTAGGTGATATTCCTCTTGTATTTTAAAAAAATCATAGGGTATTGTTAAAGTTTTATAAACTCGTGTTTAAAGAGGTTTTTTTTTTTTTTTAACTTGAAAAATATGCAAAAACTTAGATTTTGAGGCCAGTGGTGACCTTGGAAATCCCACAACTTAATCTCATTTACTGGTTCTCCAGATATTGTCTCCTGACCAGCAACATCAGCATCTCCAGGGAACTTGTTGGAAATGCAAATTCTCAGGCCCCACTCCAGATCTCCTGACTCAGAAATTCTGGGGTGGGGCCCAGCAATCTGTGTTTAACAAGCCCTCCGGCTGACTCTGATCCACACTAAAATTGGAGAACCACTGCCTTATTCAACACATGAAGAAACCAAGATGCAGGTAAATTTACTTAATTCACAATTACTTGTTGTTTATGAAAAGTAATTAAACACATGAGAAAATGCTTACAATATAAATAAGTAAAAGAAAAATGATACAAAATTGAATATACAAAAAGACTTGAAGAAAATCTGTCAAAAGTGACTAAATGGTTAAAGTGCTTTTTTAAAGGTGAGAACCTCACCCCACAATGGGTCAAACCAGTAATTGATTTAATGGACCGCATAAAAGGGACCAACATGGTCTCTTGGATTCCTGCCACTCCAGAGGTTCAGAGCCCTGGTGGAAAAGTCTGGCTGTGCTGTTTTCTCCTCTGGGCTGAATCTGAGCAGCCCAGCCAGCTCAGTAACCCAGAATGGCAGACACAGGCCTTTTGGGTAGTGTGGAGAGAGCAGCAAGTCCCTGCCACTTTGGTCCCTGGACAGATCCATCTGAGGACCCCAGACAGAGTGCCATGAATGGTGGCTTGGTATGGAACACTCCAAGCCTCAGACTCATAAGTCTTCAGTGGCTCCCTGGGGGGTATAGAGATGGTGGGGCCTCCATGAACTAATGCTTTAGTTACACTGTATGCATGCCCCCAACAACTACCCAACCCATTAATGCCTTAGATCCACTAATGCCAGTTAATTAATGCTCATTGCACACACTCACACACAATTCCAAGCTGGACTGGACCTTTATGTGTAGATGGCAGGATTTCAGACTCAACATTCTGTAACCATGGCTTTTCAGTTAAAGTTTGTTCCCTGTTTAAGTTGCTCGTTATTGTCTATACTACCCAAAGTGATCTACAAATTCAATGCAATCCCCATCAAAATACCAATGACATTCTTCACAGACATGGAAAAAACAATCTTAACATTCATATGGAACAACAAAAGACCCCAAATAGCCAAAGCAATCCTGAGCAAAAAAAAAAAAAGTAAGGCAGAGGCATAACATTACCTGACTTCAAATTATACTACAAAGCTATAGTAACCAAAACAGCATCATACTGGCATAAAAATAGACACTCAGACCAGTGGAGCAGAATTGAGAACCCAGAAATCATCCCTCAGGCTTACAGCCATCTGATATTGGACAAAGGCAACAAAAATCTACACTGGGAAAAAGACTGCCTCTTCAATAAGTGGTGCTGGGAAAATTGGATATCCATATGCGGAAGAATGAAACTAGATATGCACCTCTCACCATATACTGAAATCAACTCAAAATGGAATAAAGACTTAAATATAAGACCTGAAAGTATAACATTACTAAGGGAAAATATAGGTGAAACACTTCAGGAACTAGGTCTGGGCACAGACTTTATGAACATGAGCCTGAAAACACAAGCAACAAAAGAAAAAATAAACAAATGGGACTATACCAAACTAAAATGCTTCTGCACAGCAAAGAAACAATCAACAAAGTGAAATGACAACCTACAGAAGGGGTGAACATTTTTGCTAACTATGCATCTGACAAGGGATTAATATCCATAAAATACAGAGAAGTCAAGCAATTACACAGTAAAAAACCAAATAACCCAATGAAAACTGGGCAAAGGAGCTGAATAGACATTTTCCAAAGAAAGACATACAAATGGACAACAGGTACATGAAAAAATGCTTAACATCACTAGTCATCAGGGAAATGAAAATTAAAACCACATTGAGATATCACCTCACCCAAGTTAAACTGGCAATAATCAAAAAGACAGTGAATAACAAATGCTGGCGAGGGTGTGGAGAGAAGGAAATGCTCCTGCACTATTGGTGGGACTGTAAATTAGTACAACCACTATGGAAAACAGTATGGAGGTTTCTCAGACAACTACAGATAGATCTTCCATACAATCCAGCAATCCCACTTCTGGGTATATACCCAGAGGAATGGAAATCATCATGTCAAAGGGATTACTGCACTCCCATGTTCCTCGCAGCTCTGTTCACAATAGCCAAGACATGGAACAAACCTAAATGTCCAGGGCCGGCCTGGTGGCGCACTGCTATAGTGCGCCGCTTGGGAAGCGCGGCGGCGCTCCCGCCGAGGGTTCGGATCCCACATACAGACCGGTTCCCACTCACTGGCTGAGCGAGGCGCGGGAGCAGCACCGAGGGTTGCGATCCCGTTGCCGGACACGGAAAAAGACAAAAAAAAAAACCTAAATGTCCAGGGCCGGCCTGGTGGCGCACTGCTATAGTGCGCCGCTTGGGAAGCGCGGCGGCGCTCCCGCCGAGGGTTCGGATCCCACATACAGACCGGTTCCCACTCACTGGCTGAGCGAGGCGCGGGAGCAGCACCGAGGGTTGCGATCCGTTGCCGGACACGGAAAAAGACAAAAAAAAAAACCTAAATGTCCAGGGCCGGCCTGGTG
>NW_007728627.1:160427-164654 GCF_000696425.1 Galeopterus variegatus | reverse complement strand
TACGGGGGCGACACTGAGGGTTGCGATCCGTTGCCGGACACGGAAAAAGACAAAAAAAAAAACCTAAATGTCCACCAATGGATGATTGGATAAGGAAATTGTGGTATATATACACCATGGAATACTACTCTGCCCTAAAAAAGAATGAAATTCTTCCATTTGCAACAACATGGATGAGCCTGGAGAAACTTATGTTAAGTGAAATAAGCAAAACACAGAGGGATAAATACTGCTTGTGCTCACTTATATGTGGGAGCTAAGAGAGAAAGAAGGAAGGAGAGAAAGCTCACAGTGGTGCGTTGGACTTGCAGAGGGAGAGAACATACCTTGGGATACAAAGTGGAGTGAGGGAAAGAAGGAGGGGGAGGGAGGTTAGGGGTAATTGGGTGGGGAGACGGGGTACAAACACAATTTGTGGTAATGGGCATGTTGCCAGTATGGATCTGGCCTTCACATCTAGGATATGAGGGAGGACAATCAGCTTTGTGTCTTATGAATATTCATAACCAATAAAAGAAATTTGCTCATTCTTTCAATTTCCACAACTAACCTCTCATTCTGTTTCTTCCTATCTGCCCTTTAAGTAAGGCCTCTGGCATAGAAATCACAAGCTGTGTACATAAGGTTTCTTTTCAGGATAATTGAGGTTAGCTTGGCCCAACACAAACTGGGCTAGGCTGTCTGAGCCTGCAGACATTTCTACTGAGCTTGCCTGAATGTCTGACTTTTAACATCAGAGGGCTGAGGGCTCCACCTCCAGATCCTGTTAACACTGCTTCCCCCTGAACATGCAGATGGCCTGCGGCTGAGCAGATGACTGAGGGATGCCTTCAAACCCTTTAGCCAATCACAATCCCCCATGCCTGGCACTGCCCCTTACCCCTTCCATAAATGCACCATCTTCCTCACTGTGGGTAAGATGGATCTGAAATGCAAATCTCCCACCTTCTCTCATGGCCACCTTGTAATTAAACTTTCTTTCTCCACTGCAAAGACAATGTGCTTCAGTGATTGGCTTTCAGTGGCATGTGGGCAGACACCACTTGATTGGGTGACAATTCTACTGGAATTCTCTAGTACACCACTTTCTACGCACCCTCTCCCCTTGCTGCCTTCAACTAATTGCAATTATAGGTGCTCAATAAAGTTCGTTGTAAATATTCTGCCATCTATCAAAGGATGTTCATGCCCAGAGCCATTCCCCTCCAGGACACATACATGTTTGGCCCCTGTCATCCATGGCTGGAACTGGGGAGAAGTTTCTCAGTTAACCCAGGAGGGAAGAGGTCAGGGACTGGATTTGGATTGGAAATAGTGAGGCCAGAGACCACAGAGGTGGAAACACTTCCTGTGAGTGCATCCAAGGTGGGGCAGGTTGTGGTAAAGGAGGGGCTGCAGGAGTGGGCCTGGGTGTAGAGCCTTTGCCTGTCTTCAACCAGGAGAGCTATGATTTGATCTGTTTCTATAAAATAGGGTTTTTGGTAAGACTTTGTTTCTCACCCTCACACAAAGAGAGAGAGAGAGATAAATGGGAAGTGTTCTGATGCTTAAAAGGATAGGCACACATACATGCACATATCTTAAAATTCCTGTTGTGCACAATAACGGTCGACTCTTTCCCCATCACACCAAGCTGTTCTGTAACATGCCATATATGGTCTACGGTGGAGAATGCAGAGCTGGACGCCAAATTGCCTTTGCAACCTTGGGCAAAGTATGTAATGATAATGCTTCTCAGTTTCCACATCTGTAAAATGAGGATTATAGTGATACCAACCTCATAGCTAGGACTGAAATCATACTTGTAAACATTTAGCACAAACCCTGGCATTTAATAAGCATTCCACAATGACAGTTGTTATTTCTACTTATAGCTTATCTATGATGTAAATTTATAATTTGGTTTTCTTCTTGAGAACAGAGCTTGCCTCCTCCCATCGAATGGGTGCTTGGGGTAGAGGACTGACCTCATAACAGTCAAAATTCATCTCTACTCTTTGGAATGGCTGTTGTGTCCTTCTTTGGTAAATGTTTCTAAATAAGGGTGATTTTGCTTCCATGGGGTCTCTTTTCTGTGCATTTAGGTGTACCTTTGCAGCACAAAGGCAGTGTGTGGATTGCAAGTTAGCAGTCTGTTAGCTGTGGTGGGCTCTCAGGGTATTCTGCACATAGAGTCTGTACCGAGGTATGAGGTTGTTGTGCTCAAGAAGAGCACAAGTTGACATAAGAACTCTGAGCATTTACAAGCAGGACTCCAAGACAAAAGCCTCCAACTTGAAGGTCCTTTATAAAGAACACTCCACAGAAGGGGCAGTGCTGGGTCACCAACCTGTCCCAGCCTGTTCTCAAATAGGGACCTCCCAGTACCATAGTTCTCAGCTGTAGCAGTTCAGGCACTGTTTGTTTTCAAGGTGGGGAAAATGCATTCCTAAATGGAGCCTCTGCCATAAATTTGTTCTGGCTTTGGTACAGAGGCCCTAGACCCTCTCGTCCACAGTTTTTAAGCAAGAGGCAATATTAAGACAACCCAAGGGAAGAAGCCATCATCCCAAACCCTGTGGAGCACTAACTTTCCTGAATTCTCAGCTTGGGCTGAGTTGGGAGGTGTAAGAATTTTCCTTTACACTCAGAAGTAGAAAAGGATTCCCTTAATCTCTGTGTGATCATTCAGTTCTAGACACTAGGGCAGAGGTTCTCAGGCTGTTGTCCCTGGATCAGGTCCCACAGCAGCCTCTTCCTGGTGATTCTGATGGACACAAAAGTTGAAGAACCTCTAGTCTAGACCAGAGGTTCTCATACTTTGTTCTACAGATCACCCGGAGATCTCGTTAACATGCATATTCCAGTTCAGTAGGGAGGTGAGTGAAGGGAGTGTTGAGAATTTGCATTTCTAACAAATTCCCAGGTGAGATGTGGGTACTACCAATCTGAAGCCCACACTTAGGGTATCAAGGGTCTAAAGATGGTGCTGGAGGGCCGGCCCGTGGCTTGCTCGGGAGAGTGCGGTGCTGATAACACCAAGGCCACGGGTTCGGATCCCATATAGGGATGGCCGGTTTGCTCACTGGGTGAGCGTGGTGCTGACAACACCAAGTCAAGGGTTGAGATCCCCTTACCGGTCATCTTTAAAAAAAAAAAAAAAAAAAGGATAAAGATGGTGCTGGAGGGCCGGCCCGTGGCTTGCTCGGGAGAGTGCGGTGCTGATAACACCAAGGCCACGGGGTCGGATCCCCTATAGGGATGGCCGGTTTGCTCACTGGGTGAGCGTGGTGCTGACAACACCAAGTCAAGGGTTGAGATCCCCTTACCGGTCATCTTTAAAAAAAAAAAAAAAGGATAAAGATGGTGCTGGAGGGCCGGCCCGTGGCTTGCTCGGGAGAGTGCGGTGCTGATAACACCAAGGCCACGGGGTCGGATCCCCTATAGGGATGGCCGGTTTGCTCACTGGGTGAGCGTGGTGCTGACAACACCAAGTCAAGGGTTGAGATCCCCTTACCGGTCATCTTTAAAAAAAAAAAAAAAAAAAGGATAAAGATGGTGCTGGAGGTAGTGTTGCATGGGCTACTAAGAATTTAGTCTCAAAGTCTCAGTATTCTTTAGGCTATTGTCCCTGGGGTCCAAACAGATTGGGGACACCCTAGGATTCTGGACAGGGTAGAAGCGTGATACAAAATAGCTCAGTAGTTATAGATAGAAAAAAAATTTCCATTGTCAATTTAGGCATGGGAAGGAGTGACAATGGAGGCTGGAATCACAGAGCTAGTTCTGTGGGATTTATCCTGGGTCCAAAGAACTATAAGTCTCCTCCTAC
This sequence comes from Galeopterus variegatus, assembly GCF_000696425.1. NCBI lineage: Eukaryota > Metazoa > Chordata > Mammalia > Dermoptera > Cynocephalidae > Galeopterus > Galeopterus variegatus. Next base: position 160,843 of record NW_007728627.1, on the reverse strand, counting down.
AGAGGCACACACAGTTGCTGGTTATGGTATAGTATTATGCCTTCTTTGAATCGTTTCACTGATGGTTCTCTAACTCCCTCCCACCCCTGCCTTTATATTTTTTGTTTTGTTTTGTTTTTGTTTTTCCTGGATAAGTGATCTTAAACGTTAAATTTTAATCTAAGTACAAAATACATTGAGGTGGTTTCTGATGGAAAAGAAAAGCTTGCCATTGATTTATGCTTTACAGTTTATGGAACATTATAAAGTCCTTTGTCTCATTTGATTTCACCTAGTACAACTAAAAGACATTTTACAATTATAAACAGTGTCAAGCACTCTTTCCTTAATTCCTAACCTCTTCAAGGGCATAGTGCAGAAAAGGCCAGTGGTCTGGGCCGGCCCGGTGGCGCACTGCTACAGTGCGCCGCTTGGGA